>NW_025334751.1:0-207332 GCF_014858855.1 Bufo gargarizans | reverse complement strand
CCAATGACCCCACCCAGAGCACCTGAAGGAAGGCGGATCCAGCATGATTCCAAAACAAACAAAAGGTTAGACACATGCTGCCAATCTGACAGACCTCCGAACACCGTCTGAGCAGGGCATGACAGCGTCACAGCCAGGGAGGAGGAGACGCCCACAGAGAAAGACTCCGCCTCCTCCTCATTGCTCTGCATTACCATACTGAGCGAGGAATTTGTGGGGGCCATAATGGGGCGCAGGGGCTCTATTTTAAAAAAACAGACAGGGTGGCAGCATCAGGTACAGATATTTATCTCAGTTACTACAAACCCAGGAAAGGTCCTCGTTACAAGATAGCCGCTTTCTACAGATCCGATCCAAAGCCCATTTACATCAATCTTCCCATAAGAACCGCTACAGCCATCATGTGTATAATGCCATACACGTCCCGCATTATGTTCCAGGGATTGTATAGAGGGGGCTGCAGTGCCGAGCCCACCCCATATGCAGACGTGACCGCTATATAATAAAGCAGGCACCTGGCCACATTGAGCCCCACGGTACAGCTGTAGTTCTCAAGGAGCCCCACAGGTGGCAGCGCTCCATAACAATATAGCAGATCTCCCGTCCCCTGCAGAGCGAGGAACAGGCGATCTGAAGATCACAGAGTATTTTACACTAAAGTTATCCCTCTTTCCCCATAATGAATTCGCCTTTCACATTCACGTTTTGGCTTCTGTCTGCGAGATCCGTTCAGGGCTCAGCGTCCAAAACGGATCAGTTTGCATTCTAATGTATTCTGAATGGAAAAGGACCCGCTGAGAATGCATCAGTTCAGTCTCCGTTCCGCTCTGGAGGCCGCAGCGTCTTGTGTCCGTCTGATGGACTGAGCCAAACGTCCTGGCACACAATGTAAGTCAATGGGGACGGATCCGTTTGTATTACTTTAACATAGCCAAAACGTATCTGTTTTAAACACCATTGATAGTCAAAGGAGGACGGATCCGTTTTCTATTGTGCCAGACTGTGTCAGTGAGGACGGATCCGTCCTGGCGCACAATGTAAGACAATGGAGGACGGATCCGTTTTCTATTGTGCCCGATTGTGTCAGTGAAAACGGATCCGTCCTGGCACACAATGTAAGTCAATGGAGGACGGATCCGTTTTCTATTGTGCCCGATTGTGTCAGTGAGGACGGATCCATCCTGGCACACAATGTAAGTCAATGGAGGACGGATCCGTCCTCACTGACACAATCGGGCACAATAGAAAACGGATCCGTCCTCCATTGACTTACATTGTGTGCCAGGACGGATCTGTTTTCACTGACACAATCTGGCACAATAGAAAACGGATCCGTCCTCCAGTGACTTACATTGTGCGCCAGGACGGATCCGTTTTCACTGACACAATCGGGCACAATAGAAAACGGATCCGTCCTCCATTGACTTACATTGTGTGCCAGGACGGATCTGTTTGCACTGACACAATCGGGCACAATAGAAAACGGATCCGTCCTCCATTGACTTTCAATGGTGTTCTTCTTGGCCATGTTAAAGTAATATAAACGGATCCGTTCTGAACGGATGCAAACGGTTGTATTATCTGAATGGATCCGTCCATGATAGATCCGCACAAAACGCGAGTGTGAAAGTAGCCTTATATGCATAGCCACGCATCAAAATATAGATGCATTTATCCCACACTGAACACAAAAGAAAAATTCCAGACAGCCGATTTGCCGTTTTTCGTAGCTCGCTTGGTTTTTACAGCAACAGATGCATCAGTTTCTGCAACATAAAAAATAAAATGTAAAATGAATTAGAAACCTTCCTTAAAACTAGAGGGAGCGGCGGCTGCTGCAGAGCCCACCCAGGAGACTGCTAGGACTGCCTCTCACCGCACAGGGCAGGGGGTCGGGAAGTCTCCAGGTTAGAATCCAGCTCAGGACTAAATGTCCTCCCCACAATTGCATAGGTTTCCTCCCACAGTCCAAAGACTCTCTAATAAGGAACTTATACTAGGAATCGTTTTACAAAGCACAACATCCTTGTAAGTAGAGGTAATGTCCCCCCATGCCCCTCTGCTTCCTCTCACACGTCCACCTGGTCAATACACATCAGACAGCCCCTGTAATAGGACAGCACGTAAGGGGTATGCTGCACAGTGGCATTTTCAGGTCAGCTGTAAAGTCATACGGGCTTCTGTTGGAACACCTCACATGATATGTTGAAGTTCACAACATAAACCCGATTTCCCCAGCCATTTTCTAGAGCGTGGAGAATACCTTCTACCAGGCGGACGCAGCGCATACAACGATTCACCGGATTCCTGTATCGGAGGCCGCAAGCACCAGGAAACTGGGCAGTTACGGTGGACAGAAGGACGGTGCCATCATCCTCGGATGGAATTTCCATTGACTCCTCTTTCTCATCCTCGGCCACGCGGATATATTCCAGTTCCATGGCTGCAAACTAAGAGACAAAACAGTCACCACGGCACCTTCTCAAGTCCTCAAGAGAAGACATTCACAGCACACTCTGACAGGCCATCCTATGGAGGGATGGCACACTGCTAGAACATGGTTCAGGGGCCAAGCAATATGCCATCACTTCATGGGACGGGTGCTTTAGCCCCCTCAGCCCCCCTAGCTTAAACACACTTAATGACCAGACCACTTTTTACACTTCGGCACTACACTACTTTCACCGTTTATCGCTCGGCCATGCAATTTACCACCCAAATGAATTTTACCTCCTTTTCTTCTCACCAATAGAGCTTTCATTTGGTGGTATTTCATTGCTGCTGACATTTTAACTTTTTTGATATTAATCGAAATTTACAGAAATTTTTGCAAAAAAACAACATTTTTCACTTTCGGTTGCAAAATTCTTCAATTAAAACTACATTTCTATATACATTTTTCTCTAAATTTATTGTTCTACAAAATAAGTGTATATTTATTGGTTTGGGTAAAAGTTATAGCGTTTACAAACTATGGTGCAAAAATGTGAATTTCCGCATTTTAAAGCAGCTCTGACTTTCTGAGCACCTGTCATGTTTCCTGAGGTTCTACAATGCCCAGACAGTAGAAACACCCCACAAATGACCCCATTTTGGAAAGTAGACACCCATCATTTTCCCCTAACTTGTGCCCCAAAAAATATATTCTAGGAACTCACCATCCCTCACGGAATACCTTGGGGTGTCAAATGGGGTCACTTGTGGGGTATTTATACTGCCCTGGCATTTTAGGGGCCCTAAAGCGTGAGAAGAAGTCTGGAATATAAATGTCTAAAAAATGTTACGCATTTGGATTCCGTGAGAGGTATGGAGAGTTCATGTGAGATTTTAGTTTTTGTCACAAGTTAGTGGAATATGAGACTTTGTAAGAAAAAAATAATAATAAATAAATCAATTTCCGCAAACTTGCGCCCAAAAAAAAAAAAAATAATAATATTCTATGAACTCGCCATGCCCCTCAAAAGTGATCTTTTCATAACGCCGCAGCGATTTTACGGTGTTTTTGCAGTGATCAGAACAAAATAATTTTTGTCACTGCGGTTGGGTGGACTGAACGCAAGTGTGCGCACAAGATCAGGCCTGATCGGGCGAACACTGCATTTTTTGTAGAGCTGTCACGGAAGGTGTACAGGAAACAAAACAACACAAAATGAATATATGACTCACTGGATCCAAAACTAAGGAACAAAAAGGGAGACCCCTGCATCAGACCTGGCTCTCTCCCTGACTGCTCAGCCTATGCGAAAATCCCAATGGTAGATGATCGCATATCCTCGTACCTCGACTGTATAACATCTGAACACCCTATAATAGTGAGGGGACACGACCACCAGCTCCCTACACTAGACACGTAGGGAGTCAGGGTCACCTGGGATCCAGCAAACAGAAAAACACAAGAGAATGCACAACACTTATGTTGTAGAAGACTGGGAAATAGGATCAGCATGCACACACACTCCGGGAAGTTGTATAAACCGCACACTAATGCACTATGGGGAGGAATTTAAAGGGATGCAATCAGTCCAACTACATGACAGCTGAGAGAGGCTAACGAGATGAGGAACTGAAAGCAAAACAAAGGAAGCTCAAGGAGGAGGTTCTGAAAGGCATCTGTCAGAGCTTCTCAGATGTCTGGTGGTGACAAGAGCCTATAGAACATGTCCTATTCTTGTCCGCAATTGCGGACAAGAAAAGGCATTTTCTATATAGTTCTGGCAATGTGCGGATCCGCAAAATGCGGAAAGCACATTGCCGGTCCCCGAGTTTTGCAGTCCCGCGGTGTCCATGTTTTGCGGATCCGCAAAACACATATGGACGTCTGAATGGAGCCTTACAGGGGGGTGATCAATGACAGGGGGGTGATCAAGAAGTCTATATGGGGTGATCAGGGGTTAATAAGGGGTTAATAAGTGACGGGGGGTGTAGTGTAGTGGTGTTTGGTGCTACCTGTGTCCTCTGGTGGTCGATCCAAGCAAAAGGGACACCAGAGGACCAGGTAGCAGGTATATCAGATGCTGTTTTGAGAAATACCTTTTAGGGGTTAAAAAAAAAAATCGCATCTACAGCCTGCTAGCGAATGATCGCCGCTGGCAGGCTGTAGATGCACTTGCTTACCTGCCGATCCTGTGAACGTGCGCGCCTGTGTGCGCGTGTTCACAGGCAATCTCGCCTCTCGCGAGATGACTCGCCGATGCGTCAAAGAGGAATGAATCGACCGCCTCCGGAGCGCAATCCTGCGTTAGGCGGTCTGGAGGCGGTTAAAGTGTTACTGGCGTTCTTTTTTATCTTTGTAATGTATAGGGGCAGTGATACTGATACTGTCATCTACTTACTGAAATCGCTGTAAAGTGGCCCATTCTAACAGTCAGTGTCCGCTGTTTTCTAATGGAAATGTATGATTTCAGCAAGTATATTACAGAAATGTCAGTATCACTGTCCCTATACATTAAAAACTGAATGACCGTTACACTTAAAGGGTCCATTCACATGTCCGTAGTGCATTGCGGATCTGCCATACACCCGGCCGACACCCCCATAGAAATGCCTATTCTGCAGACAATAGGACATGTTTTTTCTTTTTCCAGAGCCACGGACCGGAAGATCGGGGACGCGCTCCGGAAATGCAGATTCGCATCCATTCCATCCCCATAGAGAATGAATGGGTCCGCACCCGTTCCGCAATTTGTGGAACAGATGCGGAGCCATTATTACGGATGTGTGAATGGAGCCTAAGGGTGCAGTCACTTGTTCAGGTCACTGGATGGATAAGTGTCGTTCCTTCCTTCATACAAGGCTTTGGTTTGTTATTTTTTCCTGGTTTTGCCTTCAAAAACCTGAAAATGGGAACACTCCCTAATGGCACTTTCTCCCCTAGTCTGACTGCAACACTGTTAGGCTCCATTCACACGTCCACAATGTGTTTTGCGGATACACGGAGCCACAAAACACGGAAAGCGGCAATGTGCGTTCCGCATTTTGCGGACCGCACATTGCCGGCACTAATAGAATATGCCTGGACAAGAATAGGACATGTTCTATATTTTTGCGGAAACAGAAGCACGGATGCGGAAGTGCGGATCCGCAAATGTGGATGCTGACAGCACATTCCAGCCCCATTGAAAATTGCGGAACGGATGCGGATCCATTTTGCGGACGTGTGAATGGACCCTTATAGAGTGAACTAAACCAAAACCATCGGTCTGGTCTCTGATACATATGGCTGACTGGTCTGCAGCCCTACTGACCAGTACAGGATCCCCATGATGCATCCTCAATACCTGTACAGCCTCCAGCCTCCAGTATTCACCCCGATAGAGCTCTATTAGGGTGAGAGGGAGGACCTCCTCCTAACAACTCTATTCTAGCCTCAACCCAGGGGCGTAGTTAAAAGCTCATGGGCCCTGGTTCAAGAGTTCAGCTTGGGCCCCTGTCCCTCAGTGCTTGTTGGCAAGGGGCAGGGGAGCACATAGCCTTCCTGCTGCCAGTGGCAAACATTGAAAGGGCACCCCTCATGCCAAATTCTTAACCTAACCCCTTCCCTCCAGCCAGAGGGGTAACTTGACCAGTATGCACTTTCTATAATGCCAGTGTCTTATGTAGCACAAGAGTCTTTTGGGCCCCCTCAGGCTCCTGGGCCCGGTAGCGACTGCTACCTCTGCACCCCCTATAGCTACGCCCCTGCCTAAACCATTACAGAAATCATTACCCTGGTGCTGACAGGAGCTGCCATAATGTCAGATGCAGGAGGAAGAGGAGGTGAAGGACCTGCGGTGACCTCACCATCATGTGACCAGGACAGGAGGCGGAGCTCAGCAGTGCAGTAAAGCAGAAGAAAAAGATCAGCCCTTCATGTGAAGTATGGATTCAATGTAAGTGCCAGGGATATGCTGGGAGTTGTAGTCCTCTCCACTTATACCTCCTGTTATGTAATATCAGAGTACATTACAAGAGGAGGTATGAAGAGGACTACAACTCCTAGCATGTCCAGCTTGTTATGTAATATCAGAGTACATTACCAGAGGAGGTATGAAGAGGACTACAACTCCTAGCATGTTCAGCTTGCTATGTAATATCAGAGTACATTACCAGAGGAGGTATGAAGAGAGGACTACAACTCCCAGCATGTCCAGGCCATTAATATATAATATCAGGGTACATTACAACACCCTGTTGTATACCTCCTCTTGTAATGTACTCTAATGTTACATATTAATGGCTTAGACATGCTGGGAGTTCTAGTCCTCTCCTGTTAAACCTCCTGCGGTAATGTGCTCTGTCAGATTCCTATACCTGGCAGAATGCTATACCCGGAAGTGACGCAGCTGCACCGGAATCAGCTGCGGGGGGGGGGGGGGGGGGCAAGCATAGATCTAATGGATTCGTAAAAATAATTGCACCGCCATGGGAGAAGCACAACTACACTGTTACATGCATAGGGGGCAGGGGCCACTATTAAACGGCAGGGGCTCTGTGGATTTCACTGTGAAAGGGGCGGGCACTGTGGAGTCACTGTTAAAGAGGTGGGCACTGTGGAAGTCAGTGTTAAATGGGTGGGTACTGTAGAGGTCACTGTTAAAGGGGCGACCACTATGAAGGTCATTGTTAAAGGGGCGGTCAATGTTAAAGGGGCAGGTACTGTGGAGATCTCTGATAAAGGGGTGTACACTGTGGAGGTCACTGAAACCCCCTTAATGACCAGAGCACTTTTTACACTTCTGCACTGCACTACTTTCACCGTTTATCGCTCGGTCATACAACTTACCACCCATCGGTCATACAACTTACCACCCAAATGAATTTTACCTCCTTTTCTTCTCACTAATAGAGCTTTCATTTGGTGGGATTTCATTGCTGCTGACATTTTTACTTTTTTGTTATTAATCGAAATTTACCTAAATGTTTGCAAAAAAAGGACATTTTTCCTTTTCAGTTGTAAAATTTTGCAAAAAAAACGACATCCATATATAAATTTTTCGCTAAATGTATTGTTCTACATGTCTTTGATAAAAAAAATGTTTGGGCAAAAAAAATAAAAAATGGTTTGGGTAAAAGTTATAGCATTTACAAACTATGGTACAAAAATGTGAATTTCCGCTTTTTGAAGCAGCTCTGACTTTCTGAGCACCTGTCATGTTTCCTGAGGTTCTACAATGCCCAGACAGTAGAAACACCCCACAAATGACCCCATTTCGGAAAGTAGACACCCTAAGGTATTCGCTGATGGGCATAGTGAGTTCATAGAACTTTTTATTTTTTGTCACACGTTAGCAGAAAATGAGGATTTATTTTTTTTCTTACAAAGTCTCATATTCCACTAACTTGCGACAAAAAATTTAAAATTCTAGGAACTCGCCATGCCCCTCACAGAATACCTTGGGGTGTCTTCTTTCCAAAATGGGGTCACTTGTGGCGTAGTTATACTGCCCTGGCAATTTAAGGGCCCTAAAGCGTGAGAAGTAGTTTGCAAACAAAATCTGTAAAAAAATGCCCTGTGAAATCCGAAAGGTGCACTTTGGAATGTGGGCCCCTTTGCCCACCTAGGCTGCAGAAAAGTGTCACACATGTGGTATCGCCGTACTCAGGAGAAGTTGGGGAATGTGTTTTGGGGTGTCATTTTACATATACCCATGCTGGGTGAGAGAAATATCTTGGCAAAAGACAACTTTTCCAATTTTTTGATACAAAGTTGGCATTTGACCAAGATATTTCTCTCACCCAGCATGGGTATATGTAAAATGACACCCCAAAACACATTCCCCAACTTCTCCTGAGTACGGCGATACCAGATGTATGACACTTGTTTGCAGCCAAGGTGGGCAAAGGGGCACACATTCCAAAGAGTACCTTTTGGATTTCGCCGGCCATTTTTTTACACATTTTGATTGCAAAGTACTTTTCACACATTTAGGCCCCTAAATTGCCAGGGCAGTATAACTACCCCACAAGTGACCCCATTTTGGAAAGAAGACACCACAAGGTATTCCGTGAGGGGCATGGCGAGTTCCTGAGTACGGCGATACCACATGTGTGACACTTTTGCAGCCTAGATGCGCAAAGGTGCCCAAATTCCTTTTAGGAGGGCATTTTTAGACATTTGGATCCCAGACTTCTTCTCACGCTTTAGGGCCCCTAAAAAGCCAGGGCAGTATAAATACCCCACATGTGACCCCACTTTGGAAAGAAGACACCCCAAGGTATTCAATGAGGGGTCTGGCAAGTACATAGAAATTTATTTTTTTGGCATAAGTTAGCGGAAATAAAAAAAAATAATTTTCCTCACAAAGTCTCACTTTCCGCTAACTTAGGACAAAAATTTAAATCTTTCATGCCCCTCAGCGAATACCTTGGGGTGTCTTCTTTCCAAAATGGGGTCAGTTGTGGGGTGTTTGTACTGCCCTGGCATTTGAGGGTCTCCGCAATCATTACATGTATGGCCAGCATTAGGAGTTTCTGCTATTCTCCTTAGGCCTCATGCACACAACAGTTTTTTTTCACGGTCCGCAAAAACGGGGTCCGTGGGTCCGTGATCCGTGACCGTTTTTTTCGTCCGTGGGTCTTCCATGATTTTTGGAGGATCCACGGACATGAAAAAAAAAAGTCGTTTTGGTGTCCGCCTGGCCGTGCGGAGCCAAACGGATCCGTCCTGAATTACAATGCAAGTCAATGGGGACGTTTGATGTTGACACAATATGGTGCCATTTCAAACGGATCCGTCCCCATTGACTTTCAATGTAAAGTCTGGAGTTCTTTTATACCATCGGATTGGAGTTTTCTCCAATCCGATGGTATATTTTAACTTGAAGCGTCCCCATCACCATGGGAACGCCTCTATGTTAGAATATACTGTCGGATATGAGCTACTTCGTGAACCTCAGATCCGACAGTATATTCTAACACAGAGGCGTTCCCATGGTGATGGGGACGCTTCAGGTTAGAATACACTACAAACTTTGTACAAGACTGCCCCCTGCTGCCTGGCAGCACCCGATCTCTTACTGGGGGATATGATAGCACAATTAACCCCTTTAGGTGCGGCACCTAAAGGGGTTAATTGTACTATCATATTCCCCTGTAAGAGATCAGGGCTGCCAGGCAGCAGGGGGCAGCCCCCTCCCCAGTTTGAATATCGTTGGTGGCACAGTGTGCCCCCACCATCGCCCCCCCCTCCCTCCCTCTATTGTATTAAATCGTTGGTGGCAGTGTGCCAACCACCATCGGCCCCCCTCCCTCCCTCTATTGTATTAAATCGTTGGTGGCACAGTGTGCCAGCCACCATCGCCCCCCCTCCCTCTATAGCAGTAACATTGGTGGCAGTGTGCGGTCTCAACAGTAGAAGATTCATACTTACCCGCTTGCTGCTGCGATGTCTGTGTCCGGCCGGGAGCTCCTCCTACTGGTAAGTGAAAGGTCTGTGCGGCGCATTGCTAAAGAACTGTCACTTACCAGTAGGAGGAGCTCCCGGCCGTTCACAGACATCGCAGCAGCAAGCAGGTATGAATCTTCTACTGTTGAGACCGCACACTGCCACCAATGTTACTGCAATAGAGGGAGGGGGGGGGCGATGGTGGTTGGCACACTGTGCCACCAACGATTTAATACAATAGAGGGAGGGAGGGGGGCCGATGGTGGTTGGCACACTGTGCCACCAACGATTTAATACAATAGAGGGAGGGAGGGGGGGCGATGGTGGGGGCACACTGTGCCACCAACGATATTCAAACTGGGGAGGGGGGGGGGTCTGCCCCCTGCTGCCTGGCAGCCCTGATCTCTTACAGGGGAATATGATAGTACAATTAACCCCTTTAGGTGCCGCACCTGAAGGGGTTAATTGTGCTATCATATCCCCCTGTAAGAGATCGGGTGCCGCCAGGCAGCAGGGGGCAGTCTTGTACAAAGTTTGCAGTGTATTCTAACTAGAAGCGTCCCCATCACCATGGGAACGCTTCTGTGTTAGAATATACTGTCGGAAATGAGTTTTCACGAAGTGAAAACTTGGATCAGAAAAAGCTTTTATGCAGACGATCTTCGGATCCGTCTGTATGAAAGCAACCTACGGCCACGGATCACGGACATGGATGCCAATCTTGTGTGCATCCGTGTTCTTTCACGGACCCATTGACTTGAATGGGTCCGTGAACCGTTGTCCGTCCAAAAAATAGGACAGGTCCTATTTTTTTGACGGACAGGATACACGGATTACGGCCTCGGCTGCAAAACGGTGCATTTTCCGATTTTTCCACGGACCCATTGAAAGTCAATGGGTCCGCGAAAAAAAAACGGAGAACGGCACAACGGCCACGGATGCACACAACGGTCATATGCATGAGGCCTTAGAAACATAGAATTTGTTATCAGATAAGAACCATTTTGCCCATCTAGTCTGCCCAATATACTGAATACTATGGATAGCCCCCGGCCCTATCTTATATGAAGGATGGCCTTATGCCTATCCCATGCATGCTTAAACTCCTCCACTGTATTTGCAGCTGCCACTTCTGCCGGAAGGCTATTCCATGCATCCACTACTCTCAGTAAAGTAATACCTCCTGATATTAGTTTTAAATTAGACGGGCAAAGATTTAAAACTATGTCCTCTTGTAGCAGTTTTTCTTTTAAATCTTCTCTTTTCCCTTGTTGATTCCCCTTATGTATTTAGCAGTCTCTCATCTCCCCTCTGTCTAGTCTTTCTTCCAAGCTCTACATGTTAAGGTCCTTTCATCTTTCCTGGTAAGTTTTATCCTGCAATCCATGGACCAGTTTAGTAGCTCTTCTCTGACCTCTCTCCAAAGTATCAATATCCTTCTGGAGATATGGTCTCCAGTACTGAGCACAATACTCCAGATGAGGTCTCACTAGTGCTCTGTAGAGCGGCATGAGCCCCTCCCTCTTTCTACTGGTAATGCCTCTCCCTATACACCCAAGCATTCTGCTAGCATTTCCTGCTGCTCTATGACATTGTCTGCCTACCTTCAGGCAGATACTGAGGTTAGGACTGTATCACTGATTTTATATTCTGCTCTTGGGTTTTTACACCCCTAGTTTTCCTAAATCCTTTTCTATTTGGCGTATCCCTCCAGGAACATCATTGATTTTTATCCTCAATTATATAAAGTTTTTATCGTTGTTTTCACCCACTGTACCCACAAAATAATTTGCATATCTCTAACTTCATAGACCATCAAGAAAGAGGCAGAGGGAAGAAGAAATCAGAAGAGCAACAGGAGGAAGAGCGACATGGCATAGAAGATCGTGAAGAAGTTGTGGCTGACGTCAGGGAAAAATGCTTCAAGAGGCTGCTGAGAAGGAGTCCAGTGAGACTGGACCACCCACTACCATCACTGATGATTTGTAAAGACAACAGTCAGCGCCATGCTCGGTACTGTCAGGACAGATGGCGAAGGAGATAGTACCAGATGCGTATAGCTGACGTAGTCGGTAAGTTAATTTTCTGCCGATTAAAATGAGATGTGGGCATGGTCATAAGGTGTGTATGTTTTAACGGCTGCTTTAACATTTTGTGTAACGATTTCTCCTAGAACACTTCAGGAGCCTTCCCATGGAAGAGATGGTCGACATCTACATGGAGCGACAGGGCTGGACAAGCAATCTCCCCAAAGCTGCAGATTTTCTGAAGGGTTGGAAACCCCAGAAGTCACGAAGAAAGCATGGAGGCTTTCCAAACTTTGAGGCAAAGGTGGCGTCTCAGGACTGGGAAGGGCTAGGTATCGAAGACCAAGCGAAAGTCTGATTAGCCTTAAAGACCACTTGAGTCTTTAAAAAAGGAGAGCTTGTCTGCGACTATCATGGAGTCCTGATGGATGGGAAACAAGTAGAGGAGGTGCAGCGCTCCATCACAGACGGGAAGTGCTACATCTACTTCAGGCACAAAGAAAAAAAAGTGTGTGAATGCCACGAAGGCTCCATGCGACTGCCACCCAGATATGTCTTCCATGTTCGGACAGCTAATCAACTACTCATGGAAGAGAGCCAACCTGAAGCAGCTGGTAAAGTGCACGCCGGAAGGAAGAGTCCAGTGATATTCTTCAAGGCTTTGAAAGATCTTTCTCTGGGGACTAAACCATTTTTTTTACTATGAGTGAGGAGACGCACTTAGGGCGAAGCGGCTAATTTAGACTGGCTGGAAACTTGATGTGGAATGGTATCTCGTTGAATTGCCTTGCTGTACTTGTTAAAAGGGGCCGTTTTCCTACATCGATATCCTATCCTCGCGATAGGTTAGCAATATCAGACTGGCAGGGGCTGGACCCTGAGTCGTTATTGCGGCGGAGAGCAGGTGCCATTGCAGCTCCTCCTGTCTCGCCACATGGCGACTGGGACACTGAAGAAGCTGCAATTACCCCTGCCTTTGCAATATAAACAGAGCAGGAGAACAGTGAATAAAGCCCTTTCCAATCCTTGCCCTGAAGATAGGCTGTCGATATAGGAAAGTGGGGTTCCTTTCTAGCATTGTGTCAGTTTCTTGATTTTTCAGGTTCTGTTAAAGTGTGATTTTTTTTTATAAAACGTTAGAGTAACAAAACCTTTTGAATTAAATTTTAAATAAGATGTCCCTAATGCACTAATTTTATTTATATCTACTATCTTTACTCATTATCTACTCACATGTAGATAGTCCAAGCTGTAGGGATAATTAGATACATTAAAAAAAATTGGTATGAGGGTTATTGCATCAAGGGAATTGACAAGTGGCTATTCCACAGAAAAGAGGGGGAATCGGGGGGGTGTACAGAAGGGGGCTGGGTTGGGCTGTCATGATAATCAAACACAAAAAGGGAGACTGAGGGTGGAGTGTCATAATATACTATAAACACTATATTGTACTGTCATGATAATAAGCAGCAAGAGGTTAGGGTGTATGGTAATGGGATAAGTGCAAGCTATGAGACTGAGGTAAAACGTAAGGGTGCATTTCTTTACTCACCCAACAGTCCCAGTACCCACCATACACCCACCCCCATTATTCCCCCTTACATCATACAGTTAGTTGTTCATTCCCACCCACTTCCCATATCTCCATACAGTCCCACTCATTCTTATCACCTAGGTTTCCCTATCCAGTTTCCTTGTCCCTATTCTATCCATTATCCGCCTACTAGCCTGGCCATTCCATATCTATCCATTAAGTTCTTCCCCAAATACACTACATACAGCCCTTCCCTTCCAGTCATTCACTTTCCCCCTCCATCCCTTTATTGTGAACCGAGCCGATGCGCTGACATTCAGTGAGCACACATACAGCGGGAGACCGCTCTGGATTAGCCAGCTGTCAATCCATGAGCACGCCGCCCTTACCCCGACTCTTGAATGCGTGGCCTCACACGTGAGGCCGCGCTGCCTTCAGCTGCTTAGATCTCACAGGTAACATTCTCACTGGTACTCTCCCATTACCCGATCACCTTCAGCCCACCATTTGTAGATCCACCATCTCACAGTGACTCAGCTTCCCTTATGATTATATCTAGTGGTTTCTTTGTGCATTTTAAGTATATAACACCCTTACATTTTACCTGTCTCATAGCTTGAGCTTATCCCATTACCATACACCCTAACCTCTTGCTGAATATCATCATGACAGTACAATATAGTGTTTCTAGTACTATGACACTCTACCCTCAGCCTCCCCTTTTTTTCTGATCATCAAGACCAGCCCCCTTCTGTACAACCCACGATTCCCCCTTTTTTGTGCAATAGTGTCAATTCCCTTGATGCAATACCCCTCATACCAATTTTCTGAATGTATCTAATTATCCCTACAGCTTGGACTAACCACATGTGAGAAGCTACGCTATCTGCATTAGCACAGATCCCACAGGTACCCCAACCAATTTTCTCCCACTCTTATGTAGGATCGTTTCAGTAACTATTTTTACCCTGTACCTTCCACCATTCCTCTTGCTGCAAATCCCCTCAATACATGCAACAAACTTTGTACTATTCACCACCTCACTACTTAGCGACCCATACAATTTAATAATTCAAGGAGGACTTTACAGTTGACTTGCGTATCAATCACTAAGTCTATGACATTATGCATTTCATGTATTATATCTTTTTATCCAGCTAAAAAAGTGTTCAAGTAATGTTTTTATCCATTAACTATTTATTCTCATTGAACAATCTTTCTGTTATGGCCTTGGTATTAATACATTTTATTTTTTATTTTTTTATCGCTACATGTTACCTTTTACCAAATATTTTTTTTAGACTTGAAAAAGGTGTATATTTACTCTGAAACACGTTGTCACTCTATACATAGATTATACAAGTTGTGTTGGCGCCAAGAGGTATCACAGTTGTGTACTGTCCTGGTACATATCCCCCTTTGGACAAATATGGAAAGCATGGGATTACATCACAGCTGCAGGAACCCCAATCATAAATGCCTTAGCAGTAGCGGCCCTAATGGCAGTAGTACTCCTGCCCACTCATTTTGCAGTGATCAAGGTAAAGGCCAATACACAAACTGACTCCTGAGGCCAGAGGAAATGCCCTAGCTGACCAAACAGCGAAGAGAGCAGCAATGGAAGAGGATGGAGCCCAGACAGAACAGATCCTGACAGTACAAGAAGATCTGGAACAAGATGAAGTCACATGGGACCTACTGACACAAATGCAGAAACAGGCCACTCCCAGGGAAAATGAAACCTGGTTGAAAGAGTCAGCCCTCAAAGAAAAACCCAGACTCTGGACACAGGGAAAGTGTATGCCTACCCAGAACTCTCTATCCCTATTAGCCGCAATAGCTCAAGGGGCCACCCACCAATCCAAAACCATCATGAAAAAGACAATTTATTATATGGGTGGCCCCAGGGATCACCCCTGTCCTGGTGAGGCAGTCTCAAGCATGCCTCACCGTCTCTGCAGCGGCTGCGCGCCTTCTCTGCTGTTGTCGGGCCCTGCGATCCACTTGATGGCGACCCCACGGCAGGGTGAACCCGCGCCTTCCGAGCGACCTCGCCCTCGGGGGCGTGCCGCCGGGGCGTGGGATCATCCACGCAGCATAGCCCTGCGTTTGCCAGAGAAGAGAAACTACACGGTTGAAGCGGGTAGATAAGGAGCCCGAGAGGCAGACGACCCGTCCCCGGGCCTCAGCTCTGGGGGCTTCTCCTCCTCCGCCACCTCCTTCCCACCACTCTGCCCGCTCCTCCATCCACCGCTCTGGCTACTGCTCTGCCTGCTGTTCCGGCGTGTAGGGTGGTGCTGGGGCGGTGTGATGAGGTCACTGTCCCTCCTACACAGGGCGGTGATAGCTCTGTGTCCCCGCCTGCAGCTGCAAATGCGCGGCGGGGATCACGGGAGGCGGTGGTGGACGGAGCTGGAGGCGCGGCTGGGGGTGTGTCCAGGCATCCTCCTATCGGCACGCATGTGGGCGTGGCCGGGGAGATGGCCGGCCGTGCTTCTGGACGCGCTCCTGAAGCCGTGAATGAAGGTGCAGGAAGCAAGCGCCTGCGCATTGAGGAGCCGGGGACCGGAGCTGCTGGAAAGAATAAATCTGCAGCGCTCCGGTCCTCTGTGAAAAAAAGGCTACATAGCGCCAGAGCATGTGGCGATGTATATTGCCACTGGACACGCCCCCTCTGTCTCTGCCTCTTCCAGCTCTGAATTAAGTGCTGGGGAGGGGAGGAGTGTGGTTATCAGTGCCCAGGTTTCAAGGGCGGCTGGGGGGGGCTTGTTTAGTGGCAATGTGCATAGTAATAAAGTAAATAATAAAGTAAATAATAAAGATGGTAATAAAGTGAAAAATAAGGAAAATAAAAGTAACATGACGACACCTGCTGCACCAGCTGTCCCAGCAGGGGGAGAGGGTGTATGTGAGCGGGGTGTTGGTAGGGGTGTTGGTGAGGGTGCTGCGTTTGGTCCCAAAGGTGGGACGGATGCTGGGAGTCGGCGGGCTGTCGCTAAAAAAAGTAGCAGCTGCGGCTCCTGGTGGGGGGGGCGACGTTCGGTTGCCCCTCCTGCGGCTGTAACACCTGGCAGATGTTATGCCAGTGTGGCTGCGACCGTGAGGGGGGGGGCTATCCTCATTCCCAGGAGTCACGGTTGGTGACTTGCAACGGCAACACCTGGAGGCCCTCAAAAAGGGGGAGAGTTCTATAAAAGAAGAGGGAGAGAAGGTGGACCTATCCTTATGGATAAACAGGCATGGCCTGCGAGCTTTCTGCGAGGAAAGGGGGGGGGGGGGCGAGACCACCTGGTCCCTGCCTACAACCGGCCCTGGGACCAGGCGGAATGTAGTTTGTCTCAAGTGGAGAAGCAATGATGCCTGCCCTACGAGAAAGAGGGTGGTGGAGCTCCTGCTTGAGATGGGCTTCAGGGTGGCTGACATCTTCGCCCTGATACATCCTTATGGTTCCAAGGAGTTAGACATCAGCTTTGCCCGGCCAGAGGGCCTAGAGCTTTTCTGGTCTGGGTATGAGCTGGTCAAGAACTTACCGGATTGGAAGGGTTTTTCGCTCAGGCGATAACCCGGCAGAATGTCGGGCATATTTATATCTGCACATTAAGGTCTGATAATATTAGAACCAAAATGGAGATTCACATTACCTTTAATAGGCCAAACTCTGTTGGAATAAGCCAGAGGAGGTCATGATAGTCACTGGCATACAATGTACAATATACACATACACATACACATACACATTCCTGTGTGCATTTATTTAACATTTGAACTTGTTAATGATTCATATATATTATGCAATTTTGATGTATTATAACCAAACATTATTAATGTATCTTTATATTACGTGCATCTCACTGAGGGGATATATTCTAGGGGATATAGAGAGCGTAAGATGTATTTTCCTAAATCTGATTCAGAGGAGCTGATGTTATTTCACACATCATTACTCAATAGCTGAGACAATTAGGTGTATACAAACCAGGGGAAAAGTTAAAAGATTATGGTTCTTGTGATGTTGTGATAGATCACTGTGACCTTTCCCCTTTTTCTCCTGATGCATGATGGGGGAGGAGGAGCTGTACCAGGAAGTCAGACAGTGTGTGTGAGGGGAACTGGAAGCAGACACATGAGGCTGAGAAGGGATTACATCTGATAAGGACAGAAGCTGTTGGAATAAGACTCCTCCATGTAAGAATGCCATAATGTTCTGAGTAATAAACCTTGCTCTGGTTAAGTAGTACATCGGCCTGTGTGCGTAACTTGCTGAGCAGATACCGGCAGCATTGCCAGCAGCACCTGAGAGACACAGAGTGTCCAGGGGACATAACAGTGGCGACGAGGATTGTGGATTTTAGCACACATGGCCTTCATAGGGTTTATTCAACCATTTGATCCTGCAGCTGAGTCATGGACCTCCTGGGTGGAGAGGCTGGAACAGTATATGGAAGCGAATAATGTGACTGTTGAAAAGAGAAGTGCAGTTTTTCTCACTGCATTGGGTCAAGCTGCATATGGAACCCTCAGAGACCTTGTTTCTCCGGACAAGCCAGCCTCTAAGTCCCTGCCTGAGTTAATTCAGGCGCTACATACACACTACAACCCGAAGCCGTTGGAAATCGCGGAGCGGTTTAAATTCTACGGTAGAAGGCAGCAGGCCGAGGAGGATGTAAAGACATATATCATTGCTTTACGTAAACTGGCTGCCACTTGTCAGTTTGGAGACTACCTACAGACGGCTCTCCGTGACATATTCGTCATGGGACTCTGCGACCCAGCCATACAGAAACGTTTACTCACAGAACCCGACTTGACTGACGAAAGCCACTGACCTTGCTACGGTCATGGAGTTGGCAACATGGGACGCCACCCTACTGAAGGTACCACCTACAACTCCTGCAAGCCAGGGTGAGGAAATATTCCACACTGCTATCACTCAACGCTCGAGACGCCCGTCCCCTGCCACTCAGCTTAAACCTCGCCACCCTAATTCTTCTGTCTCTGGGACCCCGACTTGCTACCGTTGTGGTAACACTACTCACAGTGCGCCTGCTTGCAAGTTCAAGGATGTCGTTTGTTTTCGCTGTGGGAAGACTGGTCATATTGGGCGAGTTTGCCGCAGCTCTCGCTCCCCGAACACTACCACAAAAGATAGACGTAAACAGACATTCCGTGTGGATATGGACAATAACGGTTTTAGCTCTGATGAGGAGACATGTGTCCAGCATGTTGGACTGTTTCGAGTAGCTGGGAGTACTCCGGCGATTAAAGTGGATGTCACACTCAATGGCTGTCCTGTCTCCATGGATGTTGATACAGGGGCAGCTGTGTCTGTCATTTCATGGACTGATTTAAAGGCATCGGGTCTGTCCCTGCCGCTAAAACCTACAAAGCTCACGCTACAAACCTACAGCAAGGAACTACTACAGCCCTTGGGTTATGTAAAGCCCCTTGTTACATTAGGCAACCACAGTCAAAGTCTACGCCTTTATGTTGTAAGGAATGGAGGTCCTCCGCTGTATGGAAGGGACTGGATCAAAGCCCTGGGCATGCCTCCTTTTACCATTGCTTAATGTACATTGCTTTCTAAAGTAGACCATTGGGTGGAATCCCTGAAGTCCCGTTTTAAAGAGGTTTTTGAGGACTCTTTGGGCACCGTAAAAGGAAAGATGGCCCACCTCCTCTTGAAGCCTGGTGCTACACCTCGTTTTTGTAAGGCAAGATCAGTACCTTTTGCCTTGCGGAAAAAAGTGGAAGCAGAGCTGGACCACCTATTGGCTGAAAAGATCATAACGAAAGTGGATAGAAGTGAATGGGCATCACCAATTGTGCCTGTCAAGAAAAAGAATGGAGACATTAGGATTTGTGGTGATTTCAGGGTAGCTCTGAACAACCAACTTCTTGTGGATCAATACCCATTGCCTCGACTTGAAGATTTATTTGGCTCACTGGCTGGGGGGCAAAAGTTTACAAAAATAGACTTAAAGCAAGCTTACCTGCAACTGCAAGTACACCCAGATTCACGCCATCTGTTGACCATTAACACTCAAAGGATTATTCCAGTATAACCGCATGGTTTTTGGCATAGCCCCAGCTCCAGCCATCTGGCAGCGGATCATGGATGAGGTACTGGCAGGAATACCTTTCACCCAATGTCTACTGGATGACATGCTCATCACTGGTCCCACTGATGAAGAACACAAAGAAAGTTGAAGCTGTGCTAGGGAGACTCCAAAAGTATGGGTTACGTGTTAATCTGTCAAAATGCGAATTTCTCAAGTCTCAACTGGAGTTTTGTGCCCACACGGTGGACCGTCATGGGTTACACACTACTGAAGAAAAGGTTAAAGCCCTTACCCATGCCCCTACCCCCCGGAATGTCACCCAGCTCAGGTCCTACCTTGGCCTCCTAAATTACTACCACCGTTTCTTGCCGAACCTAGCGCACCAGCTCTACCCGTTACATCGCTTACTGGATGCAAGAGCTAAATGGATATGGACAGACAAATGTGAAGAAGCTTTTCGGCTTTCTAAAGAACTCATTCTGTCTTCTCGAGTTCTGGTCCACTATGATTTAAAGAAGCCCGTCATCCTGGCTTGTGATGCCTCGCCTTATGGACTGGGTGCAGTGCTTTCCCATGTCATGCCGGATGGCACGGAGCGCCCCATTTCTTTTGCCTCCAGGTCTTTAACCTCAGCAGAACAAAACTACTCCCAGATTGACAAGGAAGCTTTGGCCATTGTATGGGCCACAAAAAAATTTCACGCGTACGTCTATGGTCGGGAGTTCACACTTATCACTGACCACAAACCTCTGTCGTCAATACTGAACCCTCAGAAAGGAATTTCTACAACAACCGCATCTCGCTTACAAAGGTACGCTTTATTTTTAGGAGCTTATGCTTATTCGATCAGATACCGCTCCCATGATACCCATGGCAATGCAGATGCATTTTCCAGATTGCCACTAAGAGATGACCACCCACTAAGAGAGGTACGTGTAGTGGAAGTACACAGGCCACAATCTTGCATGTCCACCTCCCTGATTGCCAGACATACAGCCACAGATCCTTTCCTGTCTCAGATATTCTCTTATGTTCAGACTGGATGGCCAGAGAGTGTTTCCGGTGACTTTCGTCCGTACTTTGCCAGAAAATGTGAGCTTGTGACTAATGCTGGTTGCCTACAATGGGGCAATAGAGTGATTGTACCCCAGTACTTGCAATCAACCATGCTAAGGATACTGCATGAAGGCCATCCTGGTGTGGTGCGCATGAAGCAGCGGGCCCGGAGCTATGTTTGGTGGCCACAAATGGATACAGCAATTGAAGATTATGTTGCTCAATGTCCTGGGTGCTGTCAAGCCCAGCGACCCCAAAAGAGAGGAACCCTGCAACCTTGGCCATGGCCAACAGAACCGTGGTCCAGACTCCATCTTGATTTTGCTGGCCCCATCCAGGGTAAAATGTATTTGATCGTGGTAGATGCACATTCCAAATGGCCGGAGGTTTTTCAAATGCCTTCTATTACCTCAGCTGCTACCATTCTAGTCTTAAGGAAGCTCTTTGCTCAATTTGGCTTGCCTACAGCCATAGTCTCCGACAATGGAACTCAATTTACATCGCATGAGTTTCAATCCTTCCTTAGTGGTTTGGGTGTCCAACACTACAAAACAGCTCCTTATCATCCAGCTTCAAATGGGCTGGCAGAGCGATTTGTGCAGTCATTTAAGAAGCACTTACTGTCCACTCTGGACCAGGTTGGACTGTCAGAAGAGAAGCTGCTGGAATTCTTGATCATGTACCGTAACACGAAACACGCTACTACTGGGCTGTCACCGGCTTTTCTTATGTTTGGCAGGCATCTCCGCACCAAACTTGATTTAGTTCGTCCGCAGGAGCAGTCACCAACACCTCCTCCGCCGGGCCGTCTGGGATTCCGTGCCGGTGATCTTGTATGGTCTCAGAATTAGAGCTTTGCCTCCTTGGCTTCCTGGCGTTATTGATGGAACTCTTGGCAGAAGAATGTACCTTGTCCGCCTGGAGGAAGGCATCTGTGTTCGGCGACACCTTTCACAATTGAAGAAACGCATTTGCCGGCCACTAGTGACAAAACCGACCCTTCTTTCTGACCACCCACCAGAGTCTACTCTGAACTCTGCTGGTGACATATGGCATGGTGTCTGGCATAATCCCACAAGTTTACACCCAAACCCTGAACCGGTTGGTGACCATATTCCTGAGGAGCCCGGACATGTGCCTGAAGTTACAGAGACTGATTTGTCTGTGGGACGCCCACTGACATCTCCAGTACCTTTGACTGACTTTATTCCTCCCGGTGCTGTACCTCTGCGTAGGTCTGCCCGTCAAAGACGTCAAACGCCTCGCTGGCAAAGTGCTGAAATCTTACGGGACACATTGGAGGTCAGGGAACAGAGACAAAGGGCTCATGAAGTGCTGCAGAAATCACAGAACTGAGTTGGAGATACTACTTGCTGAACTGCTCTCGCTTGCCTTGTTATGTTATGTGTTCAACATTTTGTTCTCTTATGTTTTTTTTTTTTTTTGGGGGAGGAAAGGAGGTGTGATGTTGTGATAGATCACTGTGACCTTTACCCTTTTTCTCCTGATGCATGATGGGGGAGGAGGAGCTGTACCAGGAAGTCAGACAGTGCGTGTGAGGGGAACTGGAAGCAGACACATGAGGCTGAGAAGGGATTACATCTGATAAGGACAGAAGCTGTTGGAATAAGACTCCTCCATGTAAGAATGCCATAATGTTCTGAGTAATAAACCTTGCTCTGGTTAAGTAGTACATCGGCCTGTGTGCGTAACTTGCTGAGCAGATACCGGCAGCATTGCCAGCAGCACCTGAGAGAGACAGAGTGTCCAGGGGACATAACAGTTCTCTTATCTGACCATAAATAAGATGGTCTGTTAACTGTCAAGATGGATCCATGATGTCTGGGAAAGTGATTCTAAAGTGTCAGAAAGAATCCCTCCTAATTGATTTGAGTTGGTAGAGGTCAAAGTTTAAGTGGTATAATAAAGTATATATATATTATATACATACACACACACACACGTTAATTCTTAAAATTGCTATATGATACAACAGTGCCATCAAGTGGTAGATGGGCAGAGGTTTCTAAGGAATGCCAATTAAATTACATCATCCCCATGATTACCATACGTCACACCCACCTCATCTAATTGGAAATCCCTAATCCAAGAGGGGATGGGCATAGATAAGGATTAGAATATCTAATCCAGTTTTTGGGAGAAGAGGGATTCAAGATCACTGGAGACACACTTCAAAGCACTTGAGATTGAGAGATCACTTGGGACTTCTTCAGAAAGATTGATCAGCATCACTTCACACGTCAGGAACATACCTCAGGACGGGATAGATCTAAATCTTGGAAAGCTGGGTCCCTTCTAAAAGCTCTTTATTCCAAAGCCAGGGGTAATGTATAATTTATTTCATTTGCAGTAATTATAAATTGCTCCAATTGGCATATAGTTGAGACCCCATTATTAGTGGGTCAATAGTGTTAAAACAATTTTATGGGAAATTTTAATGAACGTGCACATCATTAGAATTCCTGTAATATTGCTATTAGAGTGGAATCTCTGATCGGATTTTTTTATCCATAGTTAGGCCAATGGGCGTATTTATAAGGTGTCTTACTGCCATATTCTTTGATTGAGCATAAGGGATTTTCCACAGATTCATTTCTACTGTTGTTGCATTATAATATTTTGATAACCAGTACATAAATCGGTAATAATTTGATAAAAGGAAAAAGTAGTACTGTATTGTACTTGGTGTAGTAAATTAAGTGAGCCTGTAAACGGTGGAGCACCATCTTGTGGTCAATTTTGATATTATCCTTGTATTCATTTGTATGCCATTTTTACTGCTTGTATTTATAATAAATTATATTTTGTATAATTAATTGCACCCCGTTTCATTAGCTGCACAAATTAACTTTAGATCTCATCAATAAAAGAACTGGCGTTTATATGTCCAATTAAATTTTTCATTTTTCATACTTCAGAAAAATATGAAATCATAATTATGATTTCATATCTTATATGAAATAAATACTCGACAAGAACAACGTCAAGAAGGTGACCGTTTTAACCCGTAACATATCACTTTCTTGTGTTGATATTCTGACGTGGCTAAGCAGGTATGGGGACGTCCAGGGTGTACCATCCAAAAATCTGGACGAATTTGGCATTTGGTCGGGAGCCTGGACTTTCAATGTGAAGTTGAAATGTCTAGGAAGCACAGTTTCCTACATTCCATCCTGTGCCTTCATCAGCCGGGATAGGATCCTGGTTTTCTACAGGGGGCAACCTAAGCTCTGTCACAAGTGTGGCAGCCCTTCACACTTCAGCGCCAGCTGCCAAGTGCAGAAGTGCGCGTTGTGTGGAGGGACAGGTCACCTTGCTGCAACTTGTGGGAAGATTAGGTGCAACTTATGTGGTGTGCTCGGACACCAATTTAGTCTCTGTCCCCTCTGAGGTCAATGCGGCCCGAGCTCATGCAGGAGTGGGACGGGAGGTCTCTTCGGCTGAGGCGGGTCCTGCAGAGACAGTCACGTTAAGGGGTCAGTGAAGACCAAGAGCGGTCCGTCCCGGCAGAGGCAGAGGGAGAGACGCCAGGTGGACAGGGAACAGAGGGAACCCCACCATATTGGGGTGATATCTGCCCCTCCCCAAGTGTCTGACTCCCATAGTTCAGAGACCCTAGGGGATTGGGAGCTAAGTGCAGAGATCAGGAGACTAGAACGGGCCGATGAGACGAGCCTGACCAAAGTAGCCAGGGAAGGCGAAACAGTCTCCCCTCTAGAGCTCTCCAACCGGTTTCTCACTTTGGATGAGACCTCCGCCAACTCTTCATCCGAGGAGGAGGTAAGAAGTGGGGTACCGGGGGCGAAGGAGGGAGGGCCTTCAGGAGGCCCCGTGCCCCTCTCTGGTGAGGATGTAAGGTCCCCAGAAGAGGAGGCAAATCAGATTCCTGGAACTGAGAAATCCAGGGGCAGAACGCAAGAGGAGCGGTGGTGACAGATGGAATGGACACCACCGTCTCCCTCCAAAGAGGACATGCTGCTTTAGAGGATAGCCCCGGGAGGGGTAAGAAGGTTGGGTAGGAAGAAGGACATCTAACTTAAAACACCAAGTATGGTGGCACCCACTCAGCTGACACTGGCGACCATTAATGTCGCCAGCATCAAATCTGATGCGGCTCGTAACACAGCCTTTGATTTTTTTCAGCCGAGTTGAAGCTGATGTTTTATTTTTGCAAGAGCCCAAACTGTCAAACTTAGCAGAAGTCCATAAAGCAAAGAGGGAGTGGAGATCTGGGCCCTCCTTCTGGTCTCTTGCTGCTAAGCCGTATAGCCGAGTGGCGGTTCTTTTCACCGTAACTGTAGAATGCTGGCGGGTGGTTGAGCTAGAAATGGGGAGGTGTTTGATCTTGGATATCCTCATGAAGGGACAGGAACTGCGCCTGATCAATATCTACGGGCCCCAGTCCAAGTGGGACAGGAAATGTCTCTTTATGAGGATCAAGCCTTTCCTTTTTACGAGCTGGCAAGTGGTCTTTGGTGGGGACTTTAATACTGTCATAAGGTCCCAGGATAGGGGAGGCACCAGAGACCGGCTGGCTTATGATAGTATAGCTAGTGAGGCTCGTCTGGTGGATGTCCACATTAGGCACACCCCAGACCACGGTGGTTTCACTTACTATAGAGGTAATAAGATTAGGTCTAGAATAGATGGGTTTTTTGAAGGAGGAGGCCATTTTCTCGCCCTAAAAGGGTTGTAGAGGTAGAATTCTCCGACCACTGTCTGATTATGTTCTCTCTGAATATTTCAGAATCCCCCCAAATGGGAAGAGGTTACTGGAAGCTGAACGCGGGAGTCCTGGAGGAAGCAGAGGTGAGACAATCCTTTGAGGACTTTCTTCAGAGTCTGGTAGCTTTGCTGGATCTCTGTGACACTAAGTCAGAGTGGTGGGAGGTATTCAAAGACCGGGCTGCAAAGTTCTTCCGCCAGCTCTCGAGCCTCAGGTCTCCGGACAGGTATCGCCTGTATCAGAGTCTGAGGAGGAAACTCGAAGGTCTGGTCTCGACTGGAGGTAGCCACGAGGATATCTCCAGAGTGAAATCTTTGCTCAAGAGGTGCTAGTATGATAGGCACACATCTTTAGTTTTTAAAGGTATCGCTCGCCCGACCCCAACAGAAACTGTAAGATGTCAGTGAAGAGTAAGTTAATAACAGGACTGATTGACAGTACAGGATCTCTGAACAGGTCCAGATCAGGGATCCTGGAAGTAGTCAGATCCTTTTACTCGTGCCTCCTGGGGAAGAGTGATCTGGATCGGGACAAGATGTCAGCTTTCCTGGCCGAAATCACCCCTGAGTCAGAAGCTCACCTCTCTTGACGTTTTGGTAGAAAAGATCAGGAAGGAGGAAGTTATCCTGGCGGTGGAAGGGTTAGCTGTGAAGAAGTCGCCAGGCCCGGATGGCTTAACATCCGAGTTTTATAAGACCTTTAAGGACTCTTTATGTCCCCTCTTGACTGAGGTATTCAATGAGTGTCTATCCTCGGGCATTCTGCCTCAATCAATGAGGAGGTCAGCCCTGATCCTTCTATCAAAGGGTAAGGATCCGAGCCATATTGAGAACTAGCGTCCCATAGCACTTCTCATTATGGACAGAAAGATTCTGGCCAAGATACTGTTTAACAGGCTGGTGAAGTTCACGCCTCGACTTTTCAGTGGCTCAGCATTGCTCAGTTCCAGGCCGTAGCACTTTTAGTGCTGTACTCTGTGTCCGAGAGGCAGTGGAACAGTAGAGCAGGCCACTGTAGGGGGTACATGCTGTCCTTAGATCAAGCAAAGGCGTTTGATCGGGTGAACCACGAGTACCTCTGGTCGGTCCTTCTGAAGTATGGCCGGCCGGGGGGGGGGGGGGGGGTGTTTGTCGATTGGATAAAGATCTTGTATGCGGGGGCGGAGAGATTCCCGCTTATGAACGGTTGATCTGGCTGCCCTTTTGAGGTTGGGTCTGGTGTTTGCCAGGGTTGTCCTTTGAGCCCGCTTTTATAAGTGTTCGCGATTGATCCCTTTCTTAAGAGGATCACTCGTGGACCGTTGGCGGGAGTCGGGATGGATCGGGCGGCTCCGGAAGCCACTGAGGACAGTAGCGTACACTGACAATGTCACCGTTTTCGAGTCCTCAAAGGGGAGGCGGAATACGTGATGTCTGAGGTGGATTGCTACTCTGAGGCATCCGGGTCCATGATCAACCGGAATAAGTGTGAGAGTCTCTGGCTGGGAGGGGGGGGGGTGATCCAGATTTTGATCTCCCAGACACCCTCCCAGGGCCCCAGTCATCAGTCAAAGTCCTAGGCATCCATTTCGGTCATGGGGATTATCCCACCCAAAATTGGACGACAGGCTTAAGATCGCCGCTCAGAAGGTCGACCAGTGGAAGGGCTGGTCTTCGACCCTCAGGGAAAGGGTGCACTTGATCAAGGCTTTCCTGCTCCCTTTGCTTAACTATTTGGGCAGTGTGTGTATCTTGCCAGAGCCTCTCTGGACTTGGGTTTTACAGTCTGTTCTTCCAGCTCTTATGGGGGAATAGACTGAACCTGATCAAGAGGGAGATGACTTACCGCACGAGGAGACTAGGGGGGGTTATCTATGGTCAACCCCGTGGTGTTTCTTGTAAACACATTTGTTAAAGCAAATCTGGCGAACCTCTGGATGCAGAGTGCTTCTCTGTGGGTAGTCTCCTGCCGGGGGTGGTTTCACCCTTTCTTCCAGGAATGGGAGACAGGAGGGCGAGTGAAGGACTTCTTCCAGCTTAAGTCACCCCGATTCTGAAGGTAATCTGCTGGTGGGGTTTGGAGGTACGGGAAATCAGTACTCTGTCAAGGAGGTCCCTTGACAAGAGGCTCTTGTTGTCCCACTTCCAAAAGCCCCTGGCCCTCAAAGATTGCCCAAGCCGGGATCTAGACAAGGGGTTACAGTTGCTAAATTCTGCAAGGATCCCCTTGAAGTTTTGGGACTTGGCGCTGCTTTCACAGGAGGCTGTATGTAAGGGACAATCTGAAGTACAGGAACTCTGAGGAAAGGGGTTGTCCCTGGGAGGAGTGCGGCTCCATACTGGAAAGTATGGAGCACTTCCTGCTTCAGTGTCCCTTTAATACAGAGGTGTACAAACAGGTGGGAGCTTCCATTGGCTGGCCTAGGCTAGCCAGCCTCTCCTATGCAGAGTGGGCCTATGGAGTGCTCAGAGACCTGGGCAGAAGGGCCCTGTGCACATGTTTTTAGTTAGCATAGTGGTTAGGTACTACACGTGGAACACACAGTGTTTAGTTACAACGAAGCAGAAAGTCTTCCCAGTGGATGAGGTGTGTAGGAACATTCCTGGGGGACCTGGTGAAGGTGCATTCTCTTGAGTATGAAAGACTGGGTACCAGTAGGGCCTCTCCTCTGGAGAGGCTTTGCTTTTAGTTTACTGTAGTTTAGTAGTACTCTTCCTGGTGGTGGGCTGACACTCACCCTAGATTTTTGTTTTGGAATAAAGTGTATGGATTTTTGAAAGGCTTGCAAAGGCTGAACTTGGTCCTTCGGGAGTGGTTATGTGTGGTTATATAGTAGTGTTTATTGTATGGTATATTGTATATTGTGTTGTAGGATAGGGTAAGTAGGGGTTAGTTAGTTTGGGTGGGTTAGGGAGGGGGGGGCACTTATAAAGTGTGGGGAGGCCCGCATCCAGTCGTGGTCTATGCGGACATGGGAGAACATGGGGAGAGGGCTGGATGTGGGTGGTGGAGGTAGGGCTGGCCTCGGACTATGTGGACATGCAGAGGACATGAGGCGGAGGTCAGTCCTGGGGGTTTTAGTTTAAGATAGGGAGTGGCTACGGACAGGTTAGGTTAAGTTTGTAGTGTTGATTCTGTGTTTTATTAAAATTTTTCTTTGGGTTAGGTTATTTCAGCCGAACCGGCTGGGTAAGATTTATTTATTGTAGGTTGTAGGTTTGTAGTCTTATATAGGGATGAGCGAACCCGAACTGTATATTTTCGTAAAAGTCCGGGGTTCGGGTTCGGTGTTCGTCGCTTTCTTGGCGCTTTTTGAGGCCTACTATTGGCATGGCTGTGATTGGCCAGTGCAGCATGTGACCCTGCCTCTATTTAAGCTGGAGTCACATAGCGGCGCACGTCACTGTGCTCTGATCAGTGTAGGGAGAGGCTGCAGCTGCGACGTTAGGGCGAGATTAGGCAGTGATTAACTCCTCCAAAAGACTTCATTCAGTGATCGATCTGCAGCTGTGGATCATTGAACTGCTGCTATTCAACTGCTCACTGTTTTTAGGCTGCCCAGAGCGTTTTTCATTCACTTTTCTGTGGTGATCAGCGGCCATTTTGTGTCTTGTGGTGCGCCAGCACAAGCTGCCACCAAGTGCATTTAACCATCAATGGTGTGTTTTTTTGGCTAAATCCTACATCAGGGTCAAGCTGTCACACCAAGTGCATTTAACCATCAATAGTGTGGTTGGTCAAGCTGTCACACCAAGTGCATTTAATCATCAATAGTGTGGTTATTTTTTGGCCATATCCCAGTCTATTTCTGTCTGTAAACCTATACCTGTCACCCAGCGCCTAAATAATAGGCCTCAAATTTATAGTCCTCTAAATCTGTCGTTACTGCTGTAGCTGGGCAAGTTATTTAGTGTCCGTCAAAGCACAGTTTTTGTTCTGGGTTGAAATACAATTCCCAATTTAGCAATTCTCTAAATTAGTGGTTTCTGCTGTATCAGGCCTACTTTAAATTTATCCCTAAAAGGGTATATTAGATTCAAGGTGCAGATAGGGTCATTCTCAATAGCTTCACACACACGCTACTGTGCATATCCCAGTCTAATTCTGTCTAAATGTATACCTGTCACCCAGCGCCTAAATAGGCCTTAAATTTATAGTCCGCTAAATCTGTGGTTATTGCTGTGCCTGTATCAGTGTAATACGGTACCTAAATAGATAGCCAGATGGGGTTAGGTGTCTAAAATTAGGCCTGAATTTGAATTCAATACATTGGGCCAAATAATATTTTTGTTGTGGTGAACGATGAAGAAAACATCTAGTAAAGGACGCAGACACGGACATGATCGTGGTGGTGTTAGTGGACCCTCTGGTGCTGGGAGGGGACGTGGCCAATCTGCCACAGCCACACGTCCTAGTGTACCAACTACCTCAGGTCCCAGTAGCCGCCATAATTTACAGCGATATTTGGTGGGGCCCAATGCCGTTCTAAGGATGGTAAGGCCTGAGCAGGTACAGGCATTAGTCAATTGGGTGGCCGACAGTGGATCCAGCACGTTCACATTATCTCCCACCCAGTCTTCTGCAGAAAGCGCCAGAAAACCAAGCCCATCAGTCTGTCACATCACCCCCATGCATACCAGGGAAACTGTCTGAGCCTCAAGCTATGCAGCAGTCTCTTATGCTGTTTGAAGACTCAGCTGGCAGGGTTTCCCAAGGGCATCCACCTAGCCCTTCCCCAGCGGTGGAAGATATAGAATGCACTGACGCACAACCACTTAGGTTTCCTGATGAGGAGGACATAGGAATACCACTTCAGCACGTCTCTGATGACGAAACACAGGTGCCAACTGCTGCGTCTTTCTGCAGTGTGCAGACTGAACAGGAGGTCAGGGATCAAGACTAGGTGGAAGACGATGCAGGGGATGATGAGGTCCTAGACCCCACATGGAATGAAGGTCGTGCCACTGACTTTCAGTTCGGAGGAAGAGGCAGTGGTGAGACCGAGCCAACAGCATAGCAAAAGAGGGAGCAGTGGGCAAAAGCAGAACACCCGCCGCCAAGAGACTCCGCCTGCTACTGACCGCCGCCATCTGGGACAGAGCACCCCAAAGGCAGCTTCAAGGAGTTCCCTGGCATGGCACTTCTTCAAACAATGTGCTGACGACAAGACCAGAGTGGTATGCACGCTGTGCCATCAGAGCCTGAAGCGAGGCATTAACGTTCTGAACCTTAGCACAACCTGCATGACCAGGCACCTGCATGCAAAGCATGAACTGCAGTGGAGTAAACACCTTAAAAACAAGGAAGTCACTCAGGCTCCCCCTGCTACCTCTTCTGCTGCTGCTGCCTCAGCCTCTTCTGCTGCTGCCGCCTCTGGAGGAGCGTTGGCACCTGCCGCCCAGCAAACAGGGGATGTACCACCACCACCACCTCCGTCACCAAGCATCTCAACCATGTCACACGGCAGCGTTCAGCTCTCCATCTCACAAACATTTGAGAGAAAGCGTAAATTCCCACCTAGCCACCCTCGATCCCTGGCCCTGAATGCCAGCATTTCTAAACTACTGGCCTATGAAATGCTGTCATTTAGGCTGGTGGACACAGACAGCTTCAAACAGCTCATGTCGCTTGCTGTCCCACAGTATGTTGTTCCCAGCCGGCACTACATCTCCAAGAGAGCCGTGCCTTCCCTGCACAACCAAGTATCCGATAAAATCAAGTGTGCACTGCGCAACGCCATCTGTGGCAAGGTCCACCTAACCACAGATACGTGGACCAGTAAGCACGGCCAGGGACGCTATATCTCCCTAACTGCACACTGGGTAAATGTAGTGGCAGCTGGGCCCCAGGCGGAGAGCTGTTTGGCGCACGTCCTTCCGCCGCCAAGGATCGCAGGGCAACATTCTTTGCCTCCTGTTGCCACCTCCTCCTACTCAGCTTCCTCCTCCTCTTCTTCCACCTGCTCATCCAGTCAGCCACACACCTTCACCACCAACTTCAGCACAGCCCGGGGTAAACGTCAGCAGGCCATTCTGAAACTCATGTTTGGGGGACAGGCCCCACACCACACAGGAGTTGTGGCGGGGTATAGAACAGACCGACGAGTGGTTGCTGCCGGTGAGCCTCAAGCCCGGCCTGGTGGTGTGCGATAATGGGCGAAATCTCGTTGCAGCTCTGGGACTAGCCGGTTTGACGCACATCCCTTGCTTGGCGCATGTGCTGAATTTGGTGGTGCAGAAGTTCATTCACAACTACCCCGACATGTCAGAGCTGCTGCATAAAGTGCGGGCCGTCTGTTCGCGCTTCCGGCGTTCACATCCTGCCCCTGCTCGCCTGTCTGTGCTACAGTGTAACTTCGGCCTTCCCGCTCACCGCCTCATATGCGACATGCCCACCAGGTGGAACTCCACCTTGCACATGCTGGACAGACTGTGCGAGCAGCAGGCCATAGTGGAGTTTCAGCTGCAGCACGCACGGGTCAGTCGCACTGCGGAACAGCACCACTTCACCACCAATGACTGGGCCTCCATGCGAGACCTGTGTGCCCTGTTGCGCTGTTTCGAGTATTCCACCAACATGGCCAGTGGCGATGATGCCGTTATCAGCGTTACAATAACACTTCTATGTCTCCTTGAGAAAACACTTAGGGCGATGATGGAAGAGGAGGAGGAGGAAGAGGGGTCATTTTTAGCACTTTCAGGCCAGTCTCTTCGAAGTGACTCAGAGGGAGGTTTTTTGCAACAGCAGAGGCCAGGTACAAATGTGGCCAGCCAGGGCCCACTACTGGAGGACGAGGATTAGGATGAGGAGGAGGTTGAGGAGGATGAGGATGAAGCATGGTCACAGCGGGGTGGCACCCAACGCAGCTCGGGCCCATCACTGGTGTGTGGCTGGGGGGGGGGAAATGCAGGACGATGACGATACGCCTCCCACAGACAGCTTGTCCTTACCCCTGGGCAGCCTGGCACACATGAGCGACTACATGCTGCAGTGCCTGCGCAATGACAGCAGAGTTGCCCACATTTTAACGTGTGTGGACTACTGGGTTGCCACCCTGCTGGATCCACAGTACAAAGACAATGTGCCCACCTTACTTCCTGCACTGGAGCGTTATAGGAAGATGCGCGAGTACAAGCGCACGTTGGTAGACGCGCTACTGAGAGCATTCCCAAATGTCACAGGGAAACAAGTGGAAGCCCAAGGCCAAGGCAGAGGAGGAGCAAGAGGTCGCCAAGGCAGCTGTGTCACGGCCAGCTCCTCTGAGGGCAGGGTTAGCATGGCAGAGATGTGGAAAAGTTTTGTCAACACGCCAAAGCTAACTGCACCACCACCTGATATGCAACGTGTTAGCAGGAGGCAACATTTCACCAACATGGTGGAACAGTACGTGTGCACACCCCTCCATGTACTGACTGATGGTTCGGCCCCATTCAACTTCTGGGTCTCTAAATTGTCCATGTGGCCAGAGCTAGCCTTTTATGCCTTGGAGGTGCTGGCCTGCCCGGCGGCCAGCGTTTTGTCTGAAAGTGTATTCAGCACGGCAGGGGGCGTCATTACAGACAAACGCAGCCGCCTGTCTACAGCCAATGTGGACAAGCTGACGTTCATAAAAATGAACCAGGCATGGTCCATCCCTTGTGCAGATTAGACATTAACTACCTCCCCTTAACCATATATTATTGTACTCCAGGGCACTTCCTCATTCAATCCTATTTTTATCTTCATTTTACCATTATATTGAGAGGCAACCCAAAGTTGAATGAACCTCTCCTCTGTCTGGGTGCCGGGGCCTAAATATGACAATGGACTGTTCCAGTGTTGGGTGAGGTGAAGCCTGATTCTCTGCTATGACATGAAGACTGATTCTCTGCTATGGGACCTCTCTCCAATTGATATTGGTTAATTTTTATTTATTTTATTTTTATTTTAATTCATTTCCCTATCCACATTTGTTTGCAGGGGATTTACCTACATGTTGCTGCCTTTTGCAGCCCTCTAGCTCTTTCCTTGGCTGTTTTACAGCCTTTTTAGTGCCGAAAAGTTCGGGTCCCCATTGACTTCCATGGGGTTCGGGACGAAGTTCGGGTCGGGTTCGGATCCCGAACATTTCCGGGAAGTTCGGCCGAACTTCTCGAACCCGAACATCCAGGTGTTCGCTCAACTCTAGTCTTATAGTGTAGATATGAATGTGTGTGTGAATGTGGCTGGGGCAGCTGGAATGCTGTCTATGCTTAAGTTTTTGTCTATACTTTCTGTAATGTTTTGTAATTTTATAATAAAAAAAAAAAAAGTTCCAGCTCCAAAAGCTCATAGTTGGATCTTTGGATCGAGCTGGCGGTCCACCGCGAGGCGAGCTACCGCCTGTCCCAGCCCCTGCCTCTCGCCGCCTCCCCGATGCTCTTGACCAAGTGTCCCGAGGGCCCGAAGCGTTAACTTTGAAAAAAAATTGAGTTTTCAAAGCAGGCCGGGTCGCCTGAATACTTCAGCTAGGAATAATGGAATAGTACTCCGGTTCTATTTTGTTGGTTTTCGGAACTGGGGCCATGATTAAGAGGGACGGCCAGGGGCATCCGTATTGCGCCGCTAGAGGTGAAATTCTTGGACCGGCGCAAGTCGAACCAAAGCGAAAGCATTTGCCAAGTATACACGCCACGGTCACTGCTTCTGCGCCGCGCAATTTACTGTCACACCCGATAGGAGTTATTTTCTGTAGTACTATTCTCATCAGTTTAATCCCGGTTACGTCCCATATCAGGAATTGATTGTGAAAAAAAAAAAAATTGGGGCACTGCGCGTGCATGGAGCAATGTGCTGTGGCACCCTATATGAGTGGTGTCTTAACTTGTACTATTCCTATCAGTTTAATCCCTGTTACGTCCCCTATCCGGGGACGTGTGTCGAATTGATTAATCATGGTCAAATTAACGACATCCTGAAATAATTTTGTTCTGAGCTCTGTACTTGCTTTGTATTGGAATTGATGGGGATTTTTTTAATTGCCTGCATTATTTCTAATAAAAAAGTCAAAGTCTTAATAGTTTATTTTATGTATTTAAAACCCATACAACTTTAAAAAAAGTTTTTTCTATGAAAAATTATCCAGCCGATCGCTTTTAGTCTGATCATAATGAAGCAACGGCCTTAGCATCTGGGGTTTGGCAACATTGCCAACACACTCAAAGAGGTGATGATCGCTTCATTGTGATACGCAAGCCCCTCCACAACAAAGTACCGATCACGAAGGGGAATTGACACATGTATGTGCTTTTTTGTTTCGTTTTTGCAGCCACAGTGCAGCACTAGAGGCCAGAAAAATTAGGCATGTACAGTACAGACCAAAAGTTTGGACACACCTTCTCATTCAAAGAGTTTTCTTTATTTTCATGACTATGAAAATTGTAGATTCACACTGAAGGCATCAAAACTATGAATTAACACATGTGGAATTATATGCATAACAAAAAAGTGTGAAACTGAAAATATGTCATTCTAGATTCTTCAAAGTAGCCACCTTTTTCTTTCATTACTGCTTTGCACACTCTTGGCATTCTCTTGATGAGCTTCAAGAGATAGTCACCTGAAATGGTCTTCACTTCACAGGTGTGCCCTGTCAGGTTTATTAAGTGGGATTTCTTGCCTTATAAATGGGGTTGGGACCATCAGTTGCATTGTGGAGAAGTCAGGTGGATACACAGCTGATAGTCCTACTGAATAGACTGTTAGAATTTGTATTATGGCAAGAAAAAAGCAGCTAAGTAAATAAAAATGAGTGGCCATCATTACTTTAAGAAATGAAGGCCAGTCAGTCCGAAAGATTGGGAAAACTTTTAAAGTGTCCCCAAGTGCAGTCACAAAAACCCATCAAGCGCTACAAAGAAACTGGCTCACATGCGGACCGCCCCAGGAAAGGAAGACCAAGAGTCACTTCTGCTGCGGAGGATAAGTTCATCCGAGTCACCAGCCTCAGAAAATTGCAGGTTAACAGCAGTTCAGATTAGAGACCAGGTCAATGCCACACAGTTCTAGCAGCAGACACATCTCTAGAACAACTGTTAAGAGACTGTGAATCAGGCCTTCATGGTAGAATATCTGCTAGGAAACCACTGCTTGTTGCCTGTCCTTAGTAGAAGAGACTTGTTTGGGCTAAAGAACACAAGGAATGGACATTACACCAGTGGAAATCTGTGCTTTGGTCTGATGAGTCCTAATTTGAGCTCTTTGGTTCCAACCACTGTCTTTGTGCGACGCAGAAAAGGTGAACAGATGGACTCTACATGCCTGGTTCCCACCGTGAAGCATGGAGTAGGAGGTGTGATGGTGTGGGGGTGCTTTGCTGGTGACACTGTTGGGGATTTATTAAAAGTTTAATGCATACTGAACCAGCATGGCTACCACAGCATCTTGCAGCAGCATGCTATTCCATCCGGTTTGCGTTTCGTTGGACATCATTTTTCAACAGGACAATAACCCCAAACACACCTCCAGGCTGTGTAAGGGCCATTTGACCATGGAGTGATGGGGTGCTGCGCCAGATGACCTGGCCTCCACAGTCACTGGACCTGAACCCAATCGAGATGGTTTGGGGTGAGCTGGACTGCAGAGTGAAGGCAAAAGGGCCAACAAGTGCTAAGCATCTCTGGGAACTCCTTCAAGACTGTTGGAACACCATTTCAAGTGACTACCTCTTGAAGCTCATCAAGAGAATGCCAAGAGTGTGCAAAGCAGTAATCAAAGCAAAAAGGTGGCTCCTTTGAAGAACCTAGAATATGACATTTTCAGTTTCACACTTTTGTTATGTAGATAATTCCACATGTGTTAATTCATAGTTTTGATGCCTTCAGTGTGACTCTACAATTTTCATAGTCATGAAAATAAAGAAAACTCTTTGAATGACAAGTCCAAACTTTTGGTCTGTACTGTACACATGCCTGAAAAATGAGGTATTGTTTCAGCTGCTGCTGTAGCAGCGGCCGGAAAAATTGATGTTTTCCAGACGGAAAGGGGACTAAAACATTGCGGCTAAATCCTAGTTGGTGGCAGAGAATTCACGAAAGTCATCCGGTATGCAGACATTAAATACAGCAGCGTGGGGACCATCTTGAGGCCAAGGCATGTCATCAGGCCTTTTGTTAGTCAAACGTATCCCCCCCACTGTCAGTCCCTTTGGGATCCATGCCTCATTCATCTTAATGTAGGTGAGGTAATCAACACTTTTTTGACCGAGGCGACTTCTTTTGTCAGTGACAATGCCTCCTGCTGCACTGAAGGTCCTTTCTGACAGGACACTTGAAGCGGGTCAGGCCAGAAGTTCTAATCGCAAACTGGGATAGTTCAGGCCACAGGTCAAGCCTGCACACCCAGTAGTCAAGGGGTTCATCGCTCCTCAGAGTGTCGATATCAGCAGACTACCTCGCCATAACTGCAACCTGTCGGTCGAGTCGTTCTCTAAGGCTGGATCCTGAAGGGCTGTGGCGATGTGTAGGACTGAAAAAGCTCTGCATGTCCTCCATCAACAACACATCTGTAAAGCGTCCTGTCCTTGCCGCCATGGTTGTGGTAGGAGGATTACTTTCCCCTCTTCCCCTGTTAGATTCCCATTGTGCTGTGACATCCCCCTTATAAGCTGTGTAAAGCATATTTTTTAGTTTGGTTTTGAACTGCTGCATCCTTTCTGACTTCCGGTAATTTGGTAACATTTCCGCCACTTTCTGCTTATACCGGGGGTCTAGTAGCTTGGCCACCCAGTACGGGTCATTCTTCATCCTTCTTATACGAGGGTCCCTCAACAGACATGACAGCATGAAATACCCCATTTGCACAAGGTTGGATGCAGAGCTACTCATTTCCCGTTCTTCCTCCTCACTGATGTCATTGACGGTCTGTTCTTCCCCCCAGCCACATACAACATCACGGGTACCAGATAGGCGACAACGTCTTCCTTCTCCTCAAAGCCACATTCCTCCTCTGACTCTTCTTCCTCATACTCCTCTTGCAGCGTTTTCCTAGCACCCCAGTCATACAAATACTTGACAGCTTTTTCTTGTTGGAGCAGGCGGTCGAACATTAGGGAGTGATGAATTCCAACGTGTCGGGCTGTCGCAAATCAAGCGCCTCACTGGCATGTTGTTTTAGCGCTGAATGTCTGAAAAGTGCGCCATGGCCGCATAGGAACGTCTGAAATGGCCACACATCTTCCTGGCCTGCTTGAGGACGTCCTGTAAGCCTGGACACAAAGCGTTGTACAATGAGATTCAACACATGCCGCCAACAAATTGCTTCTATTGTCACACACCACTTTGCTGATCTCCAGTTGGTGCGGGGTCAGCCACTGATCCACCTGTGCGTTCAGGGCAGACAGGAGTGCTGGTCCGGTGTGGCTCTCTGCTTTCAGGCAAGTCAACCCCAAGACAGCGTGACACTGTCGTATCCGGGATGTGGAATAGCCTCTGGGGAGCTGGGGGGATTCAGTTGATGTGCAGCCAGATGCCGCAGCAGAAGAGGACTTATCCGGGGAGGTTATGGAAGAGGATGGAGTAGGAGGAGTAGAGGAGGTGGGTGGCAGTAGGCCTGCCTGCAAGTCGTGGCAGTGTCACCATCTCCGCTGCAGAGCCACGCATTCCATGCTTGGCAACCTTCAGCAGGTTGACCCAATGTGCAGTGTAGGTGATATACCTGCCCTGACTGTTCTTTGCAGACCAGGTATCAGTGGTCAGATGGACCCTTGCCCCAACACTATGCCAGAGATGCCATTACTTCCTTTTCAATCACTGAGTAGAGGTTTGGGATTGCCTTTTTTGAAGAAAAAAAAATTTGTCCGTGTACCTTCCACTGTGGTGTCCCAATAGCCACACATTTTTTGAAGGCCTCAGACTCCACCAGCTGGTATGGTAAAAGCTGGCGGGCTAAGAGTTCCGTCAAGCCAGCTGTCAGACGCCGGGCAAGGGGGTGACTCTGACATTGGCTTCTTACGCTCAAACATTTCCTTTACAGACACCTGACTGTGGGCAGATGAGATGGAACTGCTGAAGGTGAGAGGCGGAGTGGCGGGTGGTTGAGAGGGGGCAAGGAGGACAGCAGTGGTTGACGTGGCTGAAGATGCTGGACCAGTAGGAGGATAATGGCTTTGAGCTTGTGTGCTGCTTCTACTAGTCATGTGTTGATTCCATAGGCGTTTCTGATGTGCGATCATGTGCTTTCGCAAAGCAGTTGTACCTAGGTGGGTGTTGGATTTCCCATGACTCAGTTTCTTTTGGCACAGGTTGCAAATGGCATCGCTGTTGTCAGAGGCAGACAAAAAAAAAAAAGCTACACTGCTGAGCTTTGCAATGACAGCATTCTGGTGGTGGCAACAGCATGCGCTGATTGGCGTGCTCTCTGGCTGACCCCGGGTGCCAATACATGCTGTCTGACGGTGCCACTAGCTCCTTGTGACGACCTCCCCTTGCTTCCAACTCGTCTCCTTCTTCCCTCTGTCTCCCCTTCTGAACTTTCCCCCTCTTCTCTTCAAGCAGGCACCCACGGACACATAGTCATCATCAACCACTTCACTTGTATCTGACACCTCAGAAAAGGAAGCAGCAGCGGGTACAACATCATCATCATCATCACACTGTACGTCCATGTGTGTAATGCTGCCTGACTGAGTCATATCCCTGTTATCTACATCCTCTGGCAATAATGGTTGCGCATCACTAATTTCATCCAACTGATGTGTAAATGACTCCTCTGAGGGATCAAGTGAAGCGGCTGTGGTGGCGGCGGGCGAGTGGTAACTTGAGAGCAGGTGACCAAAGCTGAGCTGGAGGAGGATGGTGCGTCAAGTTTCTTAGCAGAAGCTGTTGAAGATTGGTTGTCCCGTGTAAGCCAGTCAACAATTTTCTCAGAATTTTTGGGTTCAGGGTATGTGGCCTTTGAACACTGGCCATTATTCCAGGGTCAGTGGAAAACACATCACCACGACCTTGACGGCTCCTGCAGGGTGGCGTGCCTCTGCCTGACTTTTCTTTTTTAGAAAAGTGGTACTATGCGTGCAAGGTACTGTGCCACCCTATATAAGTTGTGGGCACAGTACAGTCTGTGTGGGCCTGATACACACGGACTTGCAATTTGCAAATGTGATTAGACATTTTTTAATCGATTTTTTTTTTATCTGCAAGGTATTTGAGTGAATGACACCCTGTAACGGTATGAGTGGAGGCCTAGCCACTTGTCAGTGGCCACAATACAGTCTGTGTGGGCTGGACACACACAGGCTTGCAAATGTGATTATGTCACAGAAAAATAAATAGAATTTTTTTATCTGCAAGGTATTTTCTGTCACCCCTGTATGAATGGTGTGCACGTGCTGTCTGTGACTGAGCCTGCAGCCTCACACGGGCAGCCAGGCAACTATATATATATATATATTTTTTAAAAAAAACAGCACACTGATGTACCAGCCCTGAAAAGGGCTTTTTGGGGTGCTGTCTGGACGCTGTCCTTACAGCAGATGAGTCTGTGGACACAGAACACTGCCCTAGCTAACGCTTTCCCTATTAGATCAGCAGCAGCACTGTCCCTCCTCTCACTGAGAATGCAGCTTCCGAATGAATCTAAAATGGATGCTGTCCAGGAGGTGGGAGGGTCTGCTGCTGATTGGCTGGAATGTGTCTGCTGACTGAGGTACAGGGTCAAAGTTTACTCAATGATGATGTATAGGGGGCGGACCAAACATCGCATATGTTCACCCGCCGCGGCGAACAAGCCATGTTTGCTGGAAACTATTTGCTGGCGAATAGTTCGGGCATCACTACTGATATATATATATAGCCTTTAAGAGCAATGTTTATTTATAGTCACTATTTTGTATGGATTTTCATGTAGGCCTAAGTAAGTCCATGGGAAGCTTACTGTGCCGTTCAAAGAGCTAGTGTTATTGTAACAATTATATATTTAGACAGAAGATACACGGGACCTGCAGATTTAGAGGCTTTATTGCATTTGTTATCTGGGCCTGAATTCCAGTGTGAGAAATGTGTAGCTGTTCTTCAACGTATACATTCATGTATCAAAGTTTGTCCCTCTGCTCTAAGAAAAGGCCTCCAGATGTCAGGTGTGTAGTATTGAAAATATAAAACCTGTACGAGTTAACCCTTAATGGTTTGATGCTTATAGCTTCTACAACAGTGCCACCTAGATATGAGCAGTTAATACTACACCAGTAGCAAAAATGCATTCTGGGTAGTATTATGACGTCACATTCCTCATCAATGCACACCCCCTTCCAACAATGATCGGAAAGTTCCAAACTAGGAGGGTGTGTTCATCTGATAAGTTTTGGGTTAAGAAACTAGATGCAAAAAAGAGAAAAAAGAAAAAAGAAAGTGAGATCTCTGGAGAAAGATTTGGATTATCGGGAAAAACTCTTTAGCTGACTGTCCCAAGACTCTGCACATCACTTGACCCTTGGTTAATGTAAATTTTTGTTTTATGTTGTATCGATCTAAGATGGCTTGATACTTAGCCAGATACCCGCTAATTTGCGGACGTGTAACGTTAGTTGCTACATCAATGTTTTCTCTGACTTCAGTTACGATGCATGTAACTGAAAGGGGACAACATTGGAGAAACTGTTGGGAATCTTTGTATTCTCTAGTTTGATATCAAGCCAATAATTTATAAGTTTTGTTGCAATACTACCCCATATCTGAGATTGGTAATCATTTTGGGCAGAGCAAGGGCTCGTATCTATCATTTTCTTGATTGAGTTTTTGCGCATAACCATTGATTTTATTTTTTACAATTTTAAAGCCAGATTGCTTAATATTCTTGTGTTGGTTGAGTAGTGTTTCGTTGGCACCATATAGTGGTGAATTATGGGTACTGCATATCATTGTATATTATTGAAATTTACATTGATTAATTTTTTATTGTATTTTAAATTGTTTAATAAACAATTTATATTTTTGCATAGACACTTGTACCCTGTTTTACTGATTACACAAAATAAATCAGGTTCTCAATTGAACTCAGATGTTTAGGTGCATCTTGCGGATCAATATCATTTGCATACATTTTCTTTTGATATATGGTGTACAAATTGTTTTAGGAAGATAATGGGGTGGATTTTGTTATCTTCAGTGAGTTTTTTTCATTATGCTCTTCAACTAGATCTACAAGTCCAGGAGTGTGTATGTAAGCCTTGCATATTGTAGAGTCTAGATATCTTTTGACTTGGGCAAAGGTCTACATGAAGTGTACATGACCCAAAAGCCAAGATGGAAGTGTACTTAGAAAATACTGAGAAAATTGTTGGTGACCAGTATAACTAAGCTGCTCTTCATACTTTCTTCCAGGATGATAATGGCGACAGAGCGGATTCCTCTAATGCTGACTCCTCTGAATCTAGCAGTGAAGATGGAGAAGAGGTGAGCCAACTATACATGGTTTTATTTGGTGTACATGCATTACCAACCTATTCCCCTTTATGACATTTGTGTTTTACTGCAGAATAAGGATAACTAAGAAGAGGATGAATATAATGAGTTTGCCTCTAGTTCTCGACTCTTTGGGAAGAAATATTTAAAACAAAAATGATAAAGGCCTATTCCTACTAACCTCTCCTAAGTAGTAAATCTTATTATACTTAACAGTCAGGCGGTAATTGCCAGGGAATGGAAAAGACCAAATAGGAAGTTTTTCCTTCCTCTGGTAAATGGAAATATCTGTTTGATTAAGAGGTCTCCACCGCCTGGGATAGGGCTCCAAAGCTGGATGCTCCCATAGCTAAGATGTCAAGAAAAAAAAAAATCTCTACCCTTTGAGGATATGGGTTCCCTTAAGGACCCAATGGATAGAAGGGCAGAGGTTTACTTAAGGAAAAATTGGGAGGCCTCTGCAGCAGCTTTAAACCTGCTATTGCAGCTACCTCTGTCGCTAGGTCCCTTAGGGTGTGGATGGGAGAATTAGCGTCCCACATTAAAAGGTGGTACCCCTAGAGAGCATTTGTTTACTTCCTTCCCCATTATAAACAATGCCCTAGATTTCTTGGCAGATGCCTCTGCGGATTCCTTAAGATTGTCTGCCAGGGCTTCGGCCTTATCCAACTCTGTCCTTAGGGCTATTTGGTTAAAGGGCTGGAATGGGGATTCTTCCTCTAAGGCTAAGCTTTGTGCTATCCCATGTCAGGGTGAGTTTGTTTGGCCCAGTCCTTGACGATCTTTTAGAAAAGGCTTCCGACAGGAAAAAGGGGTTTCCCTCCGCTAGTCAAAGCTAAGCTGTTTTCTGGTGTCACTATAAAGAATACGTTTCCCCGGGTCTAAAGCCTCTAAGAAACCGCCCCAATGACGCCCCAATGAAAGTATTAGTAAATCCAGGGCATGTAGTGACAAAAGGGTTTTACTCTCCCCTGTTTCTTGTCAAGAAACCAAATGGTTCATTACGGACCATAATAAACCTAAAGTGCTTAAATCAGTATCAGGTGTACAAGAGGTTTCATATGGAGTCCATCAGGTCAGCAGTAAGCAATCTTTTCCCGAACTGTTTAATGGCCACTGTGGACCTGAGTGATGCATATTAACATGTCCCTATCCATCCCAACCACCAGAAGTTTAAGGGTAGCCGTCCAATCAAATCAGGAAATACTTGATCTTCAATTTCAGGCCTTACCCTTTGGGCTGTCGCAGCCTCCGAGGGCATTTACAAAATTTGTGGCAGAAATGATGGCCCATGTGAGGGAGAAATTCATCATACCTTACCTGGATGACTTTCTTCTAGTGTCCCAATCGCATCGGGCCCTTTAGAGACAGATTGTCTGGTTGAAGGAAGTTCTAAAAAAGCTAGGATGAGAGATAAATCTAGAAAAGTCCAGTTTATGTCCAAGTCAGAGGTGCAACTTCCTAGGGATGATTCTAGACTTGAGTAGTCTGTTGCCCCTTCAAAAGGCCTAACTGATCAAGTCCAGGGTCCAACACATTTACTCACACTCCTGTCACCCTAAGAGAGGCCATGTCCGTTTTGCGTCTCATGACGGCTGCAATTCCAGGAGTAGAATGGGCCCAATATCATTCAAGGATTCTACAGGAATGATAGATATATACTCACTGGACTCGGAGATCTCAATCTCCTCTGACTCTGAGCTCCCCGAGGTGGATGATTTTAGAGAACCTTTAAAAAGAGGTTCCGTGGATCAGAGAAGTGGTTCTTCCTTTGAATACAGATGCAAGTCCATCTGGTTGGGGATGGGTCTTGACCTTAGAGACTGCTGATAACTTAGACACAGCTTTAACAAACCTTTTGACCCAGGGATGAACTGTTAGTCTAAACTAAACAAGGCACTTAATGCCGATATCTGGACTTTTAAAGTACTGGGCTGGGTTTCTTCCAACCTTCCTGCAAGAATTCTAGCACTAGCGGAATGTCAGGAACCTCTAGCACATCCACTAGCCTATTGATAGAATACACTGGGACTACATCTATGCTACATTAAAAAAAAAGGTTTGGATTTGGGGATTTCTATCCATCCACAGTTATGTCCTTATACTCTAACCCCAGCGCCTCCATATATTAGTCTAGTTTTCTGTCATCTCCATTTAATATAAAAAAATGGGACCAGACAGGTATGTCCTATGTCTCCCTTGATTTTTGCTCTTGCAATGGAACCTTTTGCGGAACCTATTAGATCCTCCCCGCTCATTAAAGGGATAAAGGTAGGAAACACAGATCATTGTATAGGACTATTCACGGATGATGTTCTAATTATATCAAACCCAACATCTGCGCTGCTATTGACATTACCAATTTTGGCAAAAGCTTCCTTTTATAAAATTTATGTTAAGTCCCAAATGCTTGATTTGGGTCTTTTTCTGGCTAATAAACGCTTAATTTTCAATTTATATAAATTTCCTTCGGCCGAAGATTCTTTGATGTACCTGGGCATTCAACTAGCATACCCCACCAACAATCTATTTAAGGCTAACTTTTAGCCCCTTTATATTCAAATTAGTGACTCATTAAATAACCTAAAGATGGATTCTCTCTCCTGGTTAGGGAGAATAGCTGCACTTAAAATGGTCATTCTCCCAAAAATTATTTACATGTTTCGTAAATATTCCAATTACTATTCCCAATGTCTATATATCTAAACTACAATCCTTAATCAATCGACATATCTGGGGAAAATATAAATCCAGAGTGAAAGCACTTATCCTTATCAAACCACTCAAAACAGGAGGTCTAAATGTTCCCTCTATCTAACATTACTACACCGTCTATACTTGACCGATTGAGATACCTGATCAAAGGTGACGTCTCCCAAAAATGGGTTTGTTGGAAAAAAATTTAATGGGGTCCCATGATATATTGTTACGCCTTTCCGCTACAGCGGCCTTTGGCATTAAAAATAATTCCCCATTATCAACCCTGACAGCAATATATAACACTTGGTACTCTTGCCAGAATAGAAAAACTAGTTCACACTTCAGTGTCCTCAGCTCCTCTTGAAATTTGTGAATTAGCTCTTTCAGATTTGCGTGTAAACAATTGGGTGTCTTCGGGCATCTGATATCAATTATGGAAGGATGGTATTTTTGTTGAATTTGCCCAATTACACAGAGACTTTGATATTCCCAATTCAGATTTCTACAAGTATCTAAGGATAAGACACTTATTGCAATCTCCAATTTTTTATAGCTTCAACCCAAATAACTATTCCCTTTTAGAATGGATACATATGTCCAAAAATTTGGATAAAAAAGGTATCACTAAGGGTTACCAACTTTTGAAAGAATCACTTTTGAACCCCTTACAACATATCTTGGACCTTTGGAATTATGACTTGGGCTATACTTTCACAGACTCAGAATGGAAAGAAGAGTTTACCTGTATTTCTAAATTGTCCAAATGCTCTGATCATTTAGAAGGGGCAAGAAAAATTCTATATAGGTGGTACAGAACCCCCCTCTATTTAAAACAAGATTTTCCCAGAGATTCCCCCAGAGTGCTGGAGATGTGGAAACACTCCAGGCTCATATATACATCTGTGGTGGGATTGTCCCTCAGTTAGAAAATTATGGAACTCTGTATTTCAGTTCATTTCATCTTTAGCAAGTTACCTTGTTAAACCTTCATCTCAGATGGCTCTCCTGTCTTTTGGGCTCATAGACCTCCCTTTCCACATTAGGTCAATAGCCAGTCACTTAATGTCGATATAGTAGAAAATTTTGGCGGGACTGCAAGCGTCTCCAGCCAGCTCAGAAGTGAGAACTGTATAGCTCAGTCGTAGTACAGACTTCAGTGGTGCTCTGCTATCAACATAAGAGTGAGCAATAACGAATGAATTATGCGAGGAAGAAAATGATAGCGGCACTCACCCGAATGTAGCAAACAGTTTCTTTATTCCTTGAAAAATGTATACAAGGTAACAGCAGGCTGGGGCAGATACAGGCGTGTGTGTGCTGAGTGGTCAGCTGGCGACGGCCGTTTCGCGCACCTCTCGCTTCCTCTGGCCTGTGACCTCATCACATCCCCTGTATACTCCCTTATAACAAATAAGGTCAGTCTCCAAGGCTAAAGCTAATCAGTAATCAAGCTCTGAAAACAGCGGCTGAAACAAAGTATACAGATAATCGGACATAATATCATCCCTGACATACAAAAAAAAAAAGCAACCCATACATCGGCTAATCTAGATACACGTCTCCTACAAGTATACATTTAAGTCAATGCGGTCATTTAACCCTAGCAGTCCCATTGCATTAGTACAGATGATCCAGTCTGCCTCTCTCTGCATGAGGAGGCGATCCCTGTCCCACCAGCCGGTGGAGCGGGTAAGTGTTCCAAAGCCACATACTGCAGGCATTCAACATTGCCCCTATGCATATTCACTATGTGTTCGATCAATCTGGGGCATCCTTTACCTGATCTCACAGAATTTATATGTTCCCTAAATCTTTCACACATAGGGCGAATAGTCTTCCCTATGTAAAAGGACCCACAAGAACAAAGCACCAGATAAACTGCGTACTTAGTCTTACACGTAGTGAACTGCATGAGCCGATGTTTTATGCCAGCAAAAAAGAAACTTGCCCTTAATTATATGTTTGCAGAAAGAGCAATTACCACATCTGTGACTACCTGTGGGAGCATTTTAAATCAACCAGTTTTTAGTTCTAGTTTCCCTCAATCTACTTCTGACTATTTAGTCCCTAATCGTATGACATCTCCTAAAGGTGACAAGTGGTTTACCATTTACTATATCCTGTAATCCTTCCTCATTTCTGAGGATTTCCCAGTTTTTAAATATGGTCTGTTTTATTGTGTCAGCCAGGGGACTATTTAAACGCAAAGGCGAATCTCTCTACATTGTTTTTAGATTCCTTATCTTTGCTTGTCTTTCTCTCTGCCCTTAAGTAACTCCTGAGTAAATTGCCCTGCTTTCATTAATGCTGAATCTACGGTAAGTTCGGGGTATACCCTCTCTAGCAGCCTATTAAGTTTTAGAGCTTGTTGTATATAGCTCAGACATATAAATAGTACAGAGATGGGCTATATACAACAAGCTCTAGAACTTAAGAATAAGCTCTAGAGAACAGAATAAAGAAACTGATTGCTACATTCGGGTGAGTGCCGCTATCATTCTTCCTCGCATACTTCAGCCAGTCACTTAATATTCGCTACTCGACTAAAAATCGCTGCTTGCTGGAAATCTGGTAATCTTCCTAATATTAATAGAAGAATTTTTAGAACACTGGATAATAACTGCTTATATGAAGGTTAATGGGCATCTTCTTGGAACTCTGAAACCTCTTTTCTGAAAAACCGGGAAGTGTGGCTAAGTCATAATTGCTGTAATTTACCTTCTAATGCTACCATTAGACTATACACTTCTGTATACCACATTGCTTTGTATTTGTGCATATCACTCCTTACCCAGCTATATATGTACCTGATGAGCTCTCATTACTTTTCTGTTACATAACCTTGACACATTGTATAATGATACCCATCGTCTACAGATGCTACACGATTGTCTTTATATTTGATTTTGATATGTTTAAGTGACATACATTTATAATGTAACCTACTATTTTATAAATTTAATAAAAATGATTGTTCAAAAAAGAAAGTCTCTCCTCTAAGATGCTCTCTAAAGCTTGCCTTCTGGCTTGTCATTACCTCAGCTAGAAGGGTTAGTGAGATCAGTGCACTCTGCTGAACCCCCTATTTGATTATCTTGGAGGATAGGGTAGTGATTTCTCCTGATCCTTCTTTTACCAAAGGTCTCAACGGATTTTCAATGCTTTCAGGAGATAGGGGAGGCACAGAAGGAAAGTAGCACTAAGAATGAGAAGGAATCAGAGTTCCATTGCCTAGACATTAGGAGGTGTATTTTAGAATATCTGAAGGTTACTCAGCCTTGGAGAGCCTCCTCTCATCTGCCGCTTTTGTTTCAGGGAGCTAAGAAGGGATTGGCTATATATTATACACACAAAGTGGATATAAAAAGTCTAAACACCCCTGTATAAATGTCAGGTTGCTGTGCTGTAAAAAACAATGAAACAAAAATCATTTCAGAACTTTCCACCTTTAATGTGACCTATAAACTGTACCACTGAATTGAAAAAAACTGAAATCTTTTAGGTGGAGGGAAGAAAAAAAAACCTAAAATAATGTGGTTGCATGAGTGTGCACACCCTCTTATAACTGGGGATGTAGCTGTGTTCAGAATTAAGCAATCACATTCAGAATCCTGGTAAAAAGCAGTCAGCATACACCGGTCATCATTTAAAGTGCCTCTGATTAACCCCAAATAAAGTTCAGCTGTTCTAGTTTGTCTTTCCTGAAATTCTCTTAGTTGCTGTCACAGATGGTGTTGCAGAAAACAAGAACAAAGATCCAACTGACTTGATCCCAAACTAAGGAACAAAAAGGTGAGCCCTATTAAAGCCCTATAGCTCTCCCTGACTGCTCAGCCCATGCAAAGATCTGTGATAGAAAGTTGCATGTCCACGTACCTAGACTGAGTGACACCTGAAAAACCCTATAATAGTGAGGGGACACGACCACCGGCTCCCTGCACTTAATACGGAGGGAGTCGGGGTCACCTAGAATCAAGCCAACAGGAAAACACAAATAAAGGGATAGACTTATCTGAGAAACCAGCAGTAGTAAACTTCTAGCAGAGAGCACAATCCAGGAAGTAGTATAAACCGCAAAGTGAGGCAGTATGGGAGGGGATATAAAAGGGAGGCAATCACTGCTAATAGATGACAGCTGGGAGAGGGAGAAGAGATGTCAAAGCAAAACCCTCCTGATTCTCCGCTACAAAACAGCACAGATATGTCTCCAGATTCTGATTGACGCGCTCTGTCTGGCCATTAGACTGCAGGTGGAAAGCAGAAGAAAATGACAACCGAAACACCAAGCGAGAACAGAAAGCCTTCCAGAATCTGGAAACAAACTGCATGCCCCTATCAGACTGTCTGAAGGAATACCATGCAATTTGACAATGATCAATAAATGCCTGCGCCAGCATTTTAGCATTGGGCAACCCAGGAAAAGGAATGAAATGAGCCATTTTGCTAAAACAGTCCACCAGAATCACAGTCTTCCCCGAGGAGCGAGGCAGGTCCGTAATGAAGTCCATGGACAGATGTCTCCAAGGACGGGAAGGAATGGGTAACAGGAGGAGAGGACCTGATGGCCGTGAATGAGGGACTTTGGCACGAGCGCAGGTCTCGCAGGCTGCCACAAAACCCTCAACTGACTTACAAAGCGCCGGCCACCAGAATCTCCGAGCAATGAGATCCACTGTGGCTCTACCCCCCGGGTGCCCAGCAAGGACAGTATCGTGGTGTTCCTTAAAAACCTTGTGTCGTAAAGCGAGAGGCACAAACAACCTCCCAGGAGGACAAAGATCAGGAGCCTCTGCCTGGGCTGCCTGAACCTCTGCCTCCAATTCAGGATAAAGAGCAGAGACCACCACCCCTTCACCCAAAATGGGACCAGGGTCTTCAAAGTTCCCCCTCCAGGAAAACAACGTGACAGGGCATCCGCCTTCACATTCTTAACCCCAGGGCAGAACGTAACAAAATTGAACCTTGAAAAGAACAAAGACCATCTGGCCTGTCTCTGGTTCAGACGCTTGGCTGACTCCAAGTAGGCCAGATTCTTATGGTCGGTAAACACGGTAATAGGGTGTCTTGCTCCCTATGGCACCATTCCTCAAAAGCTAGCTTGATGGCCAACAACTCCCTATCTCCCACATTGTAATTTCTCTCTGCGGAGGAGAGTTTCTTGGAGAAAAAGGTGCACAGACGCCATTTGGCAGGAGAGGGACCCTGAGACAAGACCGCACCCACACCCACCTCAGAAGCATCCACCTCAACAATGAAGGGCAGAGAGACATCAGGTTGTACCAAGATGGGAGCGGAAGCAAAACTCTTTGATACTAGAAAAGGCCTTACACGCCTCCGCTGACCAGGAGGAAAAATCTACCCCCTTTCTAGTCATATCAGTGAGTGGCTTAACAGAGGAATAATTCAAAATAAACTTCCTGTAATAATTGGGAAAACCCAAACAGCGCATCAGCGCCTTCTGATTCTGAAGAAGCTCCCAATCAAGCACAGCCCATCTCGGGGTCCATGCAAAAACCAAAAGCGGAGAGGAGAAAACCCAGAAATTGAATTTCTGGAACCGCAAACACATTTTTCCAGTTTAGCGTACAGTTTATTCTCCCACAGGATGAGCAAGACCTGGCGTAGGTGGTCCCTATGAGTTTTGAAATCAGGAGAATAAAAGGTCATCTAGATACACTAGTACAAATTTCCCCATTAAATGATAAAAAATGCTGTTCACAAAATGTTGGAAGACGGCTGGAGCATTCAAACCAAAAGGCATAACCAAATTCTCAAAATGGCCCTCAGAGGTATTGAAGGCCATCTTCTATTCGTCCCCTTCTCTGACCAGGTTGTATGCCCCTCTTAAATCCAGCTTGGAAAAAAACATAGCCCCAACAATCTGGTTAAACAGGTCCGGGATCAGAGAAAGCGGATAAGGGTCACAAATTGTGATACTGTTCAGCTCCCTGAAATCTAAACATGGGCTTAAAGAACCATCTTTTTTCTTTAAAAAAAAAAAAAAACAGCAGCAACAGGTGACTTCGAGGGTCGTATGTGTCCCTTTCTTAGGCTCTCAGAGACAAGTACGCATATTAGTGACCCTTTCAGGTTGGGAGAGATTGTATAAACGAGATTTGGGCAGCTTGGCGCCTGGGATGAGATTAATAGGGCAATCGTACTCCCGGTGAGGGGGCAGCTCCTGAATACCACTTTCAGAAAACATATCTGAAAATTCAGAGAGAAAAGATGGTACAGTCTTAGTAGAAACCTCTAAGACATCGAGAGGCAATTCTCTCTGCAAAAGTCACTCCAACCATTTATTTGCCTCGCTTGCCATCCAATGGTGGGGCTATGTTTAGTGAGCCAGGGTAGCCCCAACACTAGAGGAGTAGGTAACCTGCTTAGGACAAAACATAACACATCCTCTACATGAGCATCACTCATAGTCAAACGGATATTATGAACTATGCCCTTTAACGATTTTTGATAGTGGAGTGGAATAAATAGCAAAAACCATGTGTTATAGCAAATTGATTATCAATGAGATTGACAGCTGCTCCACTCTCTACAAAAATCTCACAAACAATGTTCTTGCTCTCTAGCGCCACCCTAGCCGGCAGGACAAAACGGGAACTACAAGCAAACGGAAAACCTTCAATTTCTGCATCAACCTTGCCAATTGTAACAGATGGAACAATTTTAGAGGACTTTTCTTTTTGTTTCTTTATTACTCAAAAAACTCCCTGAATCTCCTAGATGGACAAACATTTGCCAAATGATTTATACAGGGAGTGCAGAATTATTAGGCAAGTTGTATTTTTGAGGATTAATTTTATTATTGAACAACCACCATGTTCTCAATGAACCCAAAAAACTCAATTTCAAAGCTGAATATTTTTGGAAGTAGTTTTTAGTTTGTTTTTAGTTGTAGCTATTTTAGGGGGATATCTGTGTGTGCAGGTGACTATTACTGTGCATAAGTATTAGGCAACTTAACAAAAAACAAATATATACCCATTTCAATTATTTATTTTTACCAGTGAAACCAATATAACATCTCAACATTCACAAATATACATTTCTGACATTCAAAAACAAACCAGTGACCAATATAGCCACCTTTCTTTGCAAGGACACTCAAAAGCCTGCCATCCATGGATTCTGTCAGTGTTTTGATCTGTTCACCATCAACATTGCGTGCAGCAGCAACCACAGCCTCCCAGACACTGTTCAGAGAGGTGGACTGTTTTCCCTCCTTGTAAATCTCACATTTGATGGACCACAGGTTCTCAATGGGGTTCAGATCAGGTGAACAAGGAGGCCATGTCATTAGATTTTCTTCTTTTATACCCTTTCTTGCCAGCCACGCTGTTGAGTACTTGGACGCGTGTGATGGAGCATTGTCCTGCATGAAAATCATGTTTTTCTTGAAGGATGCAGACTTCTTCCTGTACCACTGCTTGAAGAAGGTGTCTTCCAGAAACTGGCAGTAGGACTGGGAGTTAAGCTTGACCATCCTCAACCCGAAAAGGCCCCACAAGCTCATCTTTGATGATACCAGCCCAAACCAGTACTCCACCTCCACCTTGCTGGAGTCTGAGTCGGACTGGAGCTCTCTGCCCTTTACCAATCCAACCACGTGCCCATCCATCTGGCCCATCAAGACTCACTCATTTCATCAGTCCATAAAACCTTAGAAAAATCAGTCTTGAGATATTTCTTGGCCCAGTCTTGACGTTTCAGCTTGTGTGTCTTGTTCAGTGGTGGTTGTCTTTCAGCCTTTCTTACCTTGGCCATGTCTGAGTATTGCACACCTTGTGCTTTTGGGCACTCCAGTGATGTTGCAGCTCTGAAATATGGCCAAACTGGTGGCAAGTGGCATCTTGGCAGCTGCACGCTTGACTTTTCTCAGTTCATGGGCAGTTATTTTGCGCCTTGGTTTTTCCACACGCTTCTTGCGACCCTGTTGACTATTTTGAATGAAACGCTTGATTGTTCGATGATCACGCTTCAGAAGCTTTGCAATTTTAAGAGTGCTGCATCCCTCTGCAAGATATCTCACTATTTGACTTTTCTGAGCCTGTCAAGTCCTTCTTTTGACCCATTTTGCCAAAGGAAAGGAAGTTGCCTAATAATTATGCACACCTGATATAGGGTGTGGATGTCATTAGACCACACCCCTTCTCATTACAGAGATGCACATCACCTAATATGCTTAATTGGTAGTAGGCTTTCGAGCCTATACAGCTTGGAGTAAGACAACATGCATAAAGAGGATGATGTGGTCAAAATACTCATTTGCCTAATAATTCTGCACTCCCTGTACCTCCACAACAGAAACAAACCCTCCTCTGAGAGCTGAATCCTCTGTTAGAGGCAAGCAAACCCAGCTGCATGGGCTCCTGCTCAGAGGGGATTGAGAGAGACTGAGACCCTTGCACACTGAATGAGATCGTCCCACTGTCCTTGGACTGAGTATGACAGGAAGGAGTGATCTCTCCTCTCTCTAAGACGCCTGTCAATACGAACGGCCCGAGACATGGCAGACTCCAAGGAGGTAGGTCTCATGAAAGGCAAATGCATCTTTCAATCCCTCTGAAAGACCTTGGCAAAATTGACTTCAGAGTGCAACATTATTCCAACCAGTATCAGCTGCCCATCTCCGAAATTCTGAACAGTATATCTCTGCGGACTGTTTACCCTGGCATAAAAGATGTAGTCTAGACTCAGCCAGAGCAATACGATCCGGATCATAATATATCTGACCCAGAGCTACAAAAAATACATCTACTGATCGGAGGGGCCGTGCCCCCACTGGCAGCGACAAGGCCCAAGCCTAAGCATTATCCATAAGCAGTGATATGATGATCCCCACCCTCTGTGCCTCATCACTAGTGTTGATCACGAATATTCGAATTTTAATCGCGAATAGCGGCACTTCGAGAATTCGCGAATATTTCTAATTTCGCAAAATATATTCGTAATTGCGAATATTCGATTTTTGTGAAAATACCAGTTCATGCGAATTTTTATGCGAAAATTTGTATGCAAATTTTATGCGAATTTTCGCAATCAAGAAAATAATGCCTGGAGATCATGAATTCGCAAATTCTCGAATATATGGCGAATATTTGTGAAATATCACGAATTCGAATATTGCCCCTGCCGCTCATCACTACTCAGAGGAATGGGGAAGTAGGCGAAAATTTAGTTTGCAAGCCTCTCTAAAACAAACAAAATTCTCACTGCCCCCAGAGAAGGTATCCGGAAGAGAGATCTTAGGCTCAGAACAAACTCCATGAACACCAGCTGAACCGGTCACCTGAAACTGAGATACAGTTTTACGAAGCTCTGCGACCTCCAGTGAAAGAGCCCGCATGCGGTCCGTCAAGGCTGAAAGCAGATCCATGCTTAAGACGGTTTTGGCGGTTTATAATGTCACAGATGGTGTTTCAGAAAACAAGAACAAATAAAGATCCGACTGACTTGATCCCAAACTAAGGAACAAAAAGGTGAGCCCTAAAGCCCTATAGCTTTCCCTGACTGCTCAGCCCATGCAAAGATCTCCGTGATAGAAAGTTGCATGTCCACGTACCTAAACTGAGTGACACCTGAAAAACCCTATAATAGTGAGGGGACACGACCACCGGCTCCCTGCACTTAATATGGAGGGAGTCAGGGTCACCTAGAATCAAGAGCACAATCCAGGAAGTAGTATAAACCGCAAAGTGAGGCAGTATGGGAGGGGATATAAAGGGAGGCAATCACTGCTAATAGATGACAGCTGGGAGAGGGAGAAGAGATGTCAAAGCAAAACCAAAACAAAAGAACATCATGCAGGAGGTACTGAAAAACGTCTGTCAGAACTTCTCAGATATCTGGCGGTGACAGTCGCATCCCACAGCAAAAGCCATGGTCCACAGAGAGCTTCCATAGCATCAGAGGGATCTCATTGTTAAAAGGCATCAGTCAAGAGAAGGGTACAGAAGAATGTCCAAGGCATTAGATACACCATGAAACACAGTGAAGACAGTCATCAAGTGGAGAAAATATGGCACAACAGTGACATTACCAAGAACTGGATGTCCCCCCAAAATTTATGAAAGAAGAAAACTGGTCTGGGAGGCTACCAAGAGGCCTACAGCAACATTAAAAGAGCTGCAGGAATATCTGGCAAGTTGTGGCTGTGTGGTACATGTGACAACAAGCTCCCCTATTCTTCATATAGCTGGGCTATAGGGTAGAGTGGCAAGATGAAAGCCTTTTCTTAAGAAAAACATCCAAGCCAGACATTTACATTTTGCAAAAACACATCTAAAGACTCCCAAAAGCATGTGGAAAAAGGTGTAATGGTCTGATGAAACCAAGGTTGAACTTTTTGGCCATAATTCAAAAAGATATTCAATATGGGAGAGAGAATCTGCATCGCACATCCTCATTACTATGCTTTTGATATGACAACTGTTTAAAATTTAAGCATGATACAACATGGCTATACAGCACTATTAATATATTGCTTTGCACTATTAGGAGGCATTAGTATACAGTTTGATCAAAGAGCATAGGCCCACTTACCATGACAAGGTCGCCTCTATCAAGTGGGGACCTACTCTAACTTTGGCGCGGCACTGCGGCGACCATAGTGCCCCCGCACCGCTCCAGCAGGCAACGGGACCCAGCAGCCACAAAGCAACCTCACTGTGCAGCAAAGCCACCTAGGCCCTGGGCCCCATCACTCCACCAGCACAGCACAAAAGCAGCGACGGCCACCGTCCAGTATAGACTTTTCTCCCCCCCCCCCTCTGGATCAGCACTCCTCCCCATTCGGCTCAGGTGCTTTTAACTAGCAGAAGTCTGCATAGGGTTTATAAATTCCTACCACCTCACAGTTGGTGTCCGAAAGATGAACAGGTGATCTCTTTGCACCTGTTCATATTATGCGGTGCTGGACGGTGGCCATCGCTGCTTTTGTGCTGTGCTGGTGGAGTGATGGGGCCCAGGGCCTAGGTGGCACATCACCAAAAGAACATCATCCCCTCAGTGAAGCATGGTGGTGTCAACAGCATCATGCCAAGGGGCTGTTTTTCTTCAGCTGGAACTTAGGCCTTAGTTAAGCTAGAGGGAATGCTGAACAGTTCCAAATACCAGTCAATATTGGCACAAAACCTTCAGGCTTCTGCTAGAAAGCTGAACATGAAGAGAAACTTCATCTTCCAGCATGACTGACTCAAAGCATACATCCAAATCAAAGAAATAGCTTCACCAGAAGAAGATTAAAATTTTGGAATAGCCCAGCCAGAGCCTGGACCTGAATCGGATTGAGAATCTATGTGGTGATCTGAAGAGGGCTGTGCCCAGAAGATGCCCTTGCAATCTGACAGATTTGGAGTGTTTTTGCAAAGAGTGGGAAAATCTTGCCAAGTCAAAATGTGCAATGCTGATAGACTCATACCCAAAAAGACTGAGTACTGTAATAAAAGCAAAAGGTGCTTCAACAAAAGTATTAAAGTGTGTGCACACTTCCATATTTTATGTTTATATTTTTTCTTCCCTCTACCTAAAAAGAGGTCAGTTTGTCAATTGAGTTGTATAGTTTATAGGTCACATTAAAGGTGGAGAAGTTCTGAAATGATTTATCCAAGTCTAATTTTTTTTACATCCAAACTGATGCCAAGTGCTCCTTCTTTCACTCACCAGCTTCAGCTAGTACTAGTATTGCCACCCACCTTCACACTGTCACCTTTCCACTCTTGCTTACTGATGCTGCCATGTCCACACTGTCACCGTGCCACTCTGTTGTATCATGCTACTGCTGCAGCCACCATCTCCACACTATGTAACCTGGCCACTCACTGGCCTCCACGTACTGCTGCCAACTACAAACTCTGATTGTGCCACCTCCACACTGTCATTGTGCCACTCTGGCCTTTTGAAGCCGCCGCCACCTCCAGGCTGTCATTGGGCCACTGTGTGGTCTCATTCTGCTTCCACCTCACCACTCTGTCATAGGGACACTCTGGACTTAATGCTGTTCCCACCCTCTCCACTTCATGACTGGGCCACTATTTTGGCTTTTGGCCTGGCTGACAATTTGACCTTTCTTCTGATCTGTCAGAAGGAAAAATGAGACGCACCACGGATCCTGTCTGTAGCAGCTGTAAGACCTGTATGGTCCTATCAGAATTGGCTTATGATTTGGTAGACAAAAGCAGGAGTGGGTACAAAACAAAAGACATGCAAATATTCCATTCACGTGTTATCCTTTTTTGGATCCACTCCAGTTTTGGCATTAGCAACACTGTTGGATTACTGACCAAATGCTGACCGAGTGAAGGCGGGTGCTCCAGTGCGCCAAAGACTGGATCCGTTTTTTGGGGGGGTTATTGTTCAGACGGATCAGAGGAAAGGCAAACTAATCAGTGACGTCAACACAAACTTACTACTGACACCCTCTCCACTCTGTCAGGGGGGCTCTACTTGTATAAGTGTGTAAAAGAACAGGTTCTGTAGACATCTACGTGGAATCAGCTGACGGTGTAAAAAGTGCACCTCTTCGACACCAACATCGACCAATAAGGTAGAGTTCATACTTGAGTTATTAGGCCAGGTGTGGCAAATTTAAGTATACTTTATCATTTTAATCAAGTTTTGGTTAATTAAAATTAATGTTCAAATATTTAATAAAATAAAAATTAAATGTTGCGCAAGACAGGAGTGAATCGGCCAGTCTTCTGTTTATTCGACGTGGTGTTGCGATGGAGAAAAAAAAAAAAAAATACTCTTCACCTGGAGCTGAATCCTGTCAAGATTGATGCAAGTCCGGTATTGGCTGCTCATCGTGCAAGATACAGTAGTATCATCGTTAGCGCTCCTAGCAGACTCGCGGCAGCATGTAATGATATCTAATTTCCTTTGTTAACCCGAAGTGCGTAATAGACTTTAGAGAAAACTAAGGGTGCAATTTTGGTTAGTATACACCAGGTGGCGCTTGGAACTACTGTGGATATTGTTATTTTGCTGTGTATTAATATCGCTATCCAGCTCCTGATACAGACCGCAGTCATCCAGACACTGTACAGGATGGCTGGGCGCTATAGGGGATGGCACCTGAAAATGGGTGAGTGGAACCACACAGACCTACAGTACATCGGGGTGGGAGCCGCAGGGACAGCCCCTGAGGGGTTAATTGTGCGGATCACAGCCCCTATACGATATCAGGTGCTGCCAGACAGCAGGGGGCCGTTATGTCCACAGTTCTCAGTATAGTCTAACTTGAAGCGTCCCCACCCCATCAGTACGCTACTACTGATTAATATAGTACTTTAACTCAACACCGCTATCTACTGGCATTGGTGTATAGCGATACACTCGAGGAGATAAAATAGTGTTTAGTTAGTAACGAATTGCAAAAACAGGGAGCGGTAGCGATGACATCTATTTCTGGAGGAACCTGCCTGGCATGCTTAGGCCTCTACTAGCGACAGACAATGAGAAGACAAAGCTGGTTATTTTCTGTACATTGAATTTATAATTTGGGGCCTTCATATTTTCTGTCCGGTAAATGCCTAATGTTTGGGGCCTATACTCCCATGGCCTAAAATACGTTTTCAATGCTCCCAGCAGGGCACAGTGAGAGTTTCAATTTAAGACATAAAAATGGCCCCTGATTAAAATACATATATTTTTTGTGGGAATTTTTGCCATTGATCCCCCTCTGGTATGTCACTGTTCGTGCTGTGGGACGATTTGTGCACTTGTAATTATTTGGTGGCTGCAAATATGAGCTGAAGGTTTTTCAGGTTCGCCTGCCATAAAAGTGAATGGGGCCCATCCCGGCCGATGTTTGTCCATCACTATTTCCTGTAGGGTTTTTGGCCAGTCTGCCTCAATTTCTGTATTTATTTGCACCTGGTGTAAATGATAGATTTGTCTCTGCTGATGACTGCACCCTTTTCGACACTTGTCATGCTCCCTTTTGGTGAGTGCAGAGTAAAGACTCATGCAGACATCCGTGGAGCACAGTCTGAAATCCTGGCCTGCCATCCTGCTAAGTGCACAGAGTGCACAGCGTCATTGGTTGCTTCATGCACGCAGGTCAGGATTTCATAGACCGTGCTCCACGGATGTCTGCATGAGGCTTAAAATAAGTCACATGTGACTTTTCCAATAAGTCACTTTTCTGGTGCAAGAGATGATAAATCTTCTGTCAGCCCACTAAACTGTTTTTTTTTTTTACTAATAATCCCTAGACTGCGATCTCTGCATACATAAGCTAAATAATCATTTTGGTTCAGTAGAATTTGATAAAAAGGTATTTTTAAAATATGCAAATTACCTTGCTACCAGCATATTCAAAATCTGGCGCCTGCGCTGCGGCCGTACCCATCTTCAATCTGCGCAGGCGCACTGAGAGGCAGCCGCTCGCTCGGCCGCTCCATCCTCAATGCACCTGCGCCGATGACGTCACATCTACACCCGGCGCAGGCGCATTGAGGATGGAGCGGCTGAGCGAGCGGCCGCCTCTCAGTGCGCCTGCGCCGTTTGAAGATAGGTACGGCCGCGGCGCAGGCGCCAGATTTTTAATGCAAACAGGCAGGGCCAGCAGAGAACTATCCCGTTCCCTGGCCCTGTCAATCACAATGCGGAGGGGGCGTCATTAGGATCGGAGGATGCGGCTGCTACCAGCAAGTAGCCGCCCTACTTGCTGGTAGCAAGGTAATTTGCATATTTTAAAAATACCTTTTTATCAAATTCTACTGAACCAAAATGATTATTTCGCTTATGTATGCAGAGATCGCAGTATAGGGATTATTAGTAAACAAAAAAAAAAAATACGTTTAGTGGGCTGACAGACGCCCTTTAAGTTATCCACTAATTGAGTTGCTTAATGAGAAACATTGATATTGTACAGTGCACAATACAGTTCTGCACGCGGAATTTATCAAACTTGTGTAGAGTAGAACTGGCTTAATGTTGTTCACACCTCTCCATATTCTACTGTAGTATCATGCAACTCATGTAGAAACATTTTGCAGAGCACAAGTAAAAAAAAATTTAGAAATTATATTTAGCTAATGTAATATTGTACAATAGTTTGGTCCCAACTAGGGTTGATCCTTATACACCCGGATCAATCCGATACCGGGATCTGAAGTTGTACGATACTAGGCAACACTACTGCGCAACCTAGTATCAGGCAGAGGCCATGGCACACTCTGCTCTCAGCGCGCACCATGTTCTCCTCAGCCAGCACAGCTGAGAAGGAGAGAGAGTCCCTCCCTTTGTACTGTGATGCGGCTGGCCACCGACCAGTAGATAGTACTGAGGAGGAGGGGCTGTGGCCTCTGCGGAACCAATGAATATAATTAAAACCTGTAAATACAAATGTAAGTCGGCTGTGTGTTAGGGCCGGCACCTAGCCTCAATGACAAGTCTAGCAATATATTCATTGGTGAAGCAGTGCGTCTTAGGGTGACTAGTTCAGGGGTTCTAGTTATTAAATACGTTTTTAAACAAATTGAAAAATATAACATTTTAAATCGCCCTTTCACAATGTTACATATAAAATATATAAACAAAAAAAAAAAAAACATGTATTGCCACACCCAAAAAAGTAGGAACAAATATATGAAAAATAAAAATCTCCTATGCAGTGAAGGCTGTAAGTTAAAAAAAAAACTATTTAAAAAACTAATACGCGATTTCCCCCCAAAAAAACAGGAAAGGGATGTTCCATTATGGGCTGGACATTCCATAAAAAAGCAAAATGCACTGGGCTTTGGTACTTTTTTCCTGCAGTATTGAGTATTGCAATAAGTTTTGGGGATATCAAAATTGAATCAAAACTTTGTCCCGACACAGATAATTATACCAGTCAATTTATTAAATGCATATGATGGTCTCCTAACAGTCCTTTTTATTATTCATCATACAAGTGCAATAATGCTGGACCGGGTATGCACACTGACACCAAATTATGCAATGGCTGGGTCAGGCGTAGGTGATGCCAATTGCAGCGTGCGCAGGGTACAATCACAGGGCCCTCCAAGGTGATACAACTCACGCCCCAGGATAGGAATGCCAGAGTGGTGTAATGTCTCTGTGTGGTAGGGATAATGGTGTCAACTGTGTCTCCTACCTGGGTACAGCTGGACTCCTGGATCCTGGCTCACTTGCAATAAATGGAGTGTGGTGCTAGTAGGAGTAAGGAATTTGCAGCAGAAATTGAGATCCAGACCTTTGGTGAAGTTCAAACTTGTCTTTACTGATTGTAACTTTCATCCAAGCCAGGTACAGCTTTAGTCTTAGGTCCCAGCGGGTATTGGAAATGGTTGGCAGGAATTTATCTTCTGCTCTCATGTACCTGGAGCTTGCAGGAAAGGAGATCTGCTTGTTAGCTCTATACTGTGGCACTTTCTTCTGCTGTGTGGGGACTAACTAGCTGAGGAATAAATCTTCTCCTGGGTCTCTGAACTTTACTCAATTATCTTCACAGGGTATGCTTTCATCCTGGAATTCTGGAGTTTGTCTGCTTGCTTCATCCAGCCGAGGCTGTAGGGCTCAGGCTGGGGATCAATGTCTCAGCCGAGACAAGATCCTGGTTTGGTTCCCTATGCAGGGGAACTCCTGAAGACTAACACAGCCTTTCCCAACAGGGGTAGCTGGCACACTGATGCTAACTTCATTCCCTATGCTGCAGGATATGGGCACAGCCCACTCTGCTCATAGAGGGGGAGCTAAACTGGATTGAACTATTCCAGTTTAGATGTAGTGATGAGCGGCAGGGGTAATATTCGAATTCGCGATATTTCGCGAATATTCGCCATATATTCGCAAATTCATGATCTCCAGGCATTATTTTCTTGATTGCGAAAATTCGCATAAAATTCGCATGCAAATCTTCGCCTAAAAATTCGCGTGAACTGGTATTTTCACAAAAATCGAATATTCGCAATTACGAATATATTTTGCGATATTCAAAATATTCGCGAATTCTCGAAGTGCTGATATTCGCGATTAAAATTCGCAATTCGAATATTCGTGATCAACACTATTTAGATGTACTAAACTGAACTTAAATCCTTGCCAACACATTGCTGGTGAACATGGAAATTACAGCAATATACATTTAACAAGGTTTACAACGCACAATTGTGAGGCTATAATGTAAAATGACATCAGATGACAAGGTTAATGCTCTTAGGAGATTGTAGCGGGGTGTTAAAGGTTCCCAGGGCCTGGAAGAACCCCTTGACAGAGCGGAAACAACCAGCGTCAGAAGGCAAGGAAAGCCCAAACCTGGGGATCTCCCTGGAGACGGGAGATTACTATGCCCACGTGCTGGCTCTCAGAACCAGACAACAAGGGTCGTAATCTGAAATAAAGTTTACAATTCTCTTTGAAAGAAACTTTTTACGGTCACCTGAAAACTGTTCAGGAACATTAATCAGGCTCCATTTGATGATTGGGACAGGAAAATATTGCAGAGGGAGGCATGGTGGATATTTGAATTGAGAACTGTACAACCAAGCTGCCTCAATGAGCAAATCTCATTTGGTTGTTACATTGAGGAAACAAGATCGTCCCGCTGATAATTAAACCCTCCCCACCAGCATTATGATTCTATAGGCTTTTCTAGATACATTTCCTATACAATACAGTTGCTGATTTAAATCCTCCCCCCAGCAGTAGTATCCTGTAGGCTTTTCTAGATAAACTTCATATATAATACAGTTGCTGCATGTTCAGAATATATTAAGGGTAAAATTCCCACATTCCTCTAAAAACAAAGGATGTGGGTGTTCCTTGCCTCTTATTTTGGGTGGGCGGGGGTTTAGGGGGATGCGTTACTGTCTATCTGCACGTCTGACCTGTCGGCTATAATGAGCCGCACTGTATTAATTTTCCTTACTGGTACATCGCCTATTTATCCTGCCGCTTTAATACCCTGGTTGCGCCTTCTCTGACCCTATAGAAGTGACACCTTTTGGTTATCAATATTGCAAAGAATGGTTGTTATAGGGAGATTTGAGTTAGCCCATCTCTAAATATCCCATACCCCCATAGCTCCGCCTACTTGTGCTGTCTGACTTGTCTCCTCTCCACTTGGTTGAAGAGGAGAAATGGGCAGCGCAGACACACCTTATGTCTGGGTAGCGATCATGTGATATCCTTTTTTGACGCGGGGAACATGTGACTATTCACGTCACACGTTACAGATCATGTGACTTGATGGGCGGACCTACTCAAACTGGCACTGGTTTAAAGAACATCAGCACTGGCATTCATTTCAGTCATCGCCATACGCAGGAGAGGAAAGTAGCTGGACCATGGACATCGAAAACATGGGCTGCTTAACATCTGTTTAACCACTTCCCATCTGGGCCATTTGCTCCCTTCCTGACCAGGCCTAATTTTGCAAAACTGACATCTCACTATGTGGTAATAACTTTGGAACGCCTTTATTTATCCAAGTCATTCAGAGATTGTTTTCTCGTGACACATTGTACTTCATGATAGTCATAAATTTGAGTCAAAATATTTCACCTTTATGAAAAAATCCCAAATTTACCCAAAAATTTGAAAAATTCGCAATTTTCTAAATTTCAATTTCTCTGCTTTTAAAACAAAAAAGTGATACCTCATAAAATATTTATTACTTAACATTCCCCATATGTCTACTTTATGTTGGCATCATTTTGGAATTTTCATTTTATTAGGACGTTAGAAGGCTTAGAAGTTTAGAAGAAATTCTTAAAATTTTTAAGAAAATTGCCAAAACCCACTTTATAAGGACCAGTTCAGGTCTGAAGTCACTTTGTGGGGCCTACATAGTGGATACCCCCACAAATGACCCCATTGTAGAAACTACACCCCTCAAGGTATTCAAAACCGATTTTACAAACTTTGTTAACCCTTTAGGCGTTCCACAAGAATTAAAGGAAAATGGAGATCAAATTTTTAAATTTCACTTTGGCAGATTTTCCATTTTAATCCAATTTTTTCTTTAACACATCGATGGTTAACAGCCAAACAAAACTCAATATTTATTACCCAGATTCTGCGGTTTACAGAAACACCCCACATGTGGTCGTAAACTGCTGTATGGGCACACGGCAGGGCGCAGAAGAAAAGGAACTCCACATGGTTTTTAGATGCCATGTCCCATTTGAAGCCCCCTGATGCACCCTTACAGTAGAAACTCCCAAGAAGTGATCCCATTTTGGAAACTAGGGGATAAGGTGCCAGTTTTATTAGAACTATTTTTGGGTACATATGATTTTTTTGATCATTCATTATAACACTTTATGGGGCAAGGTGACCAAAAAATTGGTTGTTTTAGCACAGTTTCTATTTATTTATTTTTACAGCGTTCACCTGAGGGGTTCAGTCAAGTGACATTTTTATAGAGCAGATTGTTACGGACGTGGCGATACCTAATATATATACTTTTTCTCATTTATTAAAGTTTTACACAATAATAGCATTTTTGAAACAAAAATATTATGTTTTAATGTGTCCATGTTCTGAGAGCTATAGTTTTTTATTTTTTTAGAGATTTTCTTATGTAGGGGCTCATTTTTTGCAGGATGAGGTGACTGTTTTATTGGTACCATTTTGTGGGACATACGTGTTTTGATCACTTGGTGTTGCACCTTTTGTGATGCAAGGTGACAAAAATTGCTTGTTTTGACAGTTTTTTTTTTTTACGGTGTTCACCCGAGGGGTTAGGTCATGTGATATTTTTATAGAGCTGTTTTTTCCGGACGCGGCAATACCAAATATGTCTATTTTATTTTTTCTATTTTTAATTTTTTTTTTATTCCTTACTTGAGGACCTTTTTTTTTACATGTGAAACTTAATTTTATTTTATTTTTTCAACCCTTTATTTTTTACTTTACCTCTGGGGGACATTTGCTTCACTTTTTCATTTTTTTTTTCACTGTTGATTTCTCCTGTAACTGGGGCTGACATAGTAGCCCCAGTTACAGAAGAAATACACCCCCCAGAGGCTGTACAGCGTGATTCTGCGCTGTACAGCCTCAGAGCAGGGCTGATCGAGGTCTCTGTAAGACCTCACACAGCTCCTGCACGCTCCGGTCCCGGCGGTCACATGACCGCCGGGCCGGAACAGGAAGCGCATAGCGCTTCCTGCTCTGCAGACACAGCGCTCGGTGAGCGCTGTGTCTGCAGCGATCCGGAAGGCAGGGACACCTGGGCACTGTCCCTGCCTTCTCTCTGGGTTGCCCTGCTGTCACTGACAGCGGGCAACCCGATCAGCAGCTGCACGATTAGCGTGCAGCTGCTATTTCTGAAAGGACGTTTTAGAACGTGCTTTCAGAAATAGAGGTCCACCCATAGGACGTTTATATCCTATGGGCGGACGTAAAGCGGTTAAAACAAAGCAATACTAACAATTTCTTGTTCGCGTCATTATACCAGGAGCAACTTGATGTCTTGTACTGTGACTATTGTTAGTACGGTCCCTGCCTACTTGCCTCGCAAGTCCTAGCGACAAGGGACAACTGGTCGACAAACCCTTAACTGGGATAATGCAGGGAAGACAACCACCACAAGTAACAGGAAATTCAAACAAGCCGCATCAATAACCAAGAAAGCAGAAAGGTACCGGAGGAGCAGGCACAGAATAGTCAGGACAAGCCGAAGTCTAAACCAGGAGGGAACGCCAAGACCAAAGGATGAGACAGATGTGAAATAAGCCAAGCAGGAACAAACCAGGTGAGTATCTCACAGGAAGGACCTCAATAACCGGCAATCTGTGGCCAGCAAATTGCCTGTTTAAATAGGGCGCTGGTGGAGTCATGTGACATGGCCAGTGTCACATGACTTGAGTTCTAATGCAGCCAAGCGAGCCTCTTGGTGCTCAGCCCCATTGTCATGACCGGCGTGCCGATCACATACGTGACGCAAAGGGAGGGAAATGGGAAGGCCCTGTCCAAGGGAGAGGGAAAGGTGGTGAACCCCAACTCCCCTTGAGGCTGGCACCTGACTGCCCTGACGTCCCTAGACGGGTTCCTCACCCGTACGCCGATCACGTGCCTAAACCCTGGCTTTCCCTGAGATGAGCCCTACGTAGTGAATAGGGCAGTGGGAACACTAGTCCGCACCACTAACACTAAAGGAAAACACCAAGGAGAGGACAGACAAAACATAATCCCAGGTGGGCGACAAACAACCAACAGGGATCCCGAGGGTAATGCTCTGGAACAACCAGGGAACGCAGCAACACAGCTCCAGTGGGTCAGTATAGAAGTCCAGGCAGGAAAATCTATATCTGGCAACCAGAGAAGTAGGAGAGGGGAATATAATGGCTTCTCAGTCTTCTCACAAATTTATTTTTCTCCCAGTGGTTTAAGGTTTACTTTGCAAAAGTTAAACCAACTCTGATTAAAAAACACACCAAAGGACATTTTTCTTATCAACCCAAGGAAGGAAGATTCACGTGTTCAATGATGTTAGTCGTTACCACAGAAAGTAAGTCTCACAAATGTAAATTATTAAAGGGGTTATCCAACCCCTATAATGATGCCTAAACCCCCTTTCCCCACTGCCCTGGCCCCTCATATGGTTTATGCTTAGCCCGCTTCCCAGCACCCACATAGCTTCTGATCCCCGCGCGGCTGCTGATTGATCCATGTGACACGGATATCCAGCAATGGTTGTGCGTGGATCAGAAACCACTCCGGGGAGCGGGGTAAGTAGAATCTATATGAGGAACCTAGTCTTTAGGGAGTCATTAGAGAGGGTATGACAACTCCTATAAATTCTAACTTTAGTGCTGTACATTTATTATGTTTGTATCACAACCGGCGTGCCGATCACATACATGACGCAAAGGGAGGGAAAAGGGAAGGCCCTGTCCAAGGGAGAGGGAAAGATTGTGACCCCTAACTCACCTTGAGGCTGGCACCTGACTGCCCTGATGTCTCTAGACAGGTTTCTCACCTGTACGCCGATCACGTGCCTAAAACCCTGGCTTTCCCCAAGATGAGCCCAAGGTAGTGAATAGGGCGGTGGGAAGGAAAGGATAGACAAAACATAATCCCACGTGGGCGACAACAGTGGACAACAAAAGCCCAACAGGGACCCGGAGGGTAACGCTCTGGAACAGCCAGGAATCACAGCTACACAGCTCCAGTGGGTCAGTATAGTGGCCCCTCCATATGCAAACACCTACATGATAGCCTTTGAGGAAGATTACGTATACACCCACCCCTTGTTTAATCAGTTTTCAGTCATGTGGCTACTCTTTATTGATGACATTTTTTGCATATGGAGGGGCCCCATTACCACCATCGAGGAGTTTGTACATGATCTCAACGCTGTCTATCCAGAATTAGGCTTCACCATGCAGACGAGCCAGGAGGAAATAAGTTTCCTCGACAACAGTCAAACTCGATCCAGCAGGCAATATAACATTAGATCTCTATAACAAACCAACTGACCGTAACAGCCTTCTACATTATAACAGTTGTCACCCCAGAGCCACAAAAAACTCTTCCCAAATCCCAGTTTGTACGAGTCAACTGCATTGTCACTGACACAAATGTAAAAACAGTCAGACTCAAAGAAATGAAAGAAAAATGTCAAACAAGAGGTTATCCACAGACTCTCCTAGATTCCACATTGAACAACATTACAGAGGGATTGCAATTATGCAAAAAAGAACAAAAGATTAGCTTGCGTAACTACATACCACCCCCTGGTCCCCAAAATCCACCAGGCATTAAGGAAACATTGGTCGGTACTCACTAAAGCATATCCTAACATCTCTGAATTCAGTGAACCCCCACTCACTTGCTATAAGAGACCCCGCAACAGAGAAATTGGTCAAGGCCAATATAGGGAGTCTCACCAAGCTACCTAAACAAACATATTTTGAAAAGCCAACGGCAAGGAACATTCCCTTGTTTGCATTGTGCACAATGTTCAAGTGTCATTAGAGGCGAACATGTTACCCACCCTAGAACTGGTCGACTATACCAGATCAAGGGTTTCTTCACGTGTGAATCCAGTTTTGTGATCTATGTATTGAAGTGCCCATGCGGTTTGGCGTATGTGGGAGAGAACTCAACACGTACGTGATCATGTAAGCACAAATCCACCATTAGACTCGGACACACGATGCTACCCGTTCCAAACCACTTTAACGAAAAAAAAACACCAGGTATCCCAATTGCGCTTCCAAGTATTGGAGCAAATCGATCATCCAAGACGCTGGGTACATGGTGGTCATGAAGGGATGGACATGGTCAGAAACAATGCTCAGGTAGCCCGTGGCATTTAAACGATGGCCAATTAGCACTAAGGGGCCTAAAGTGTGCCCAGAAAACATCCCCCACACCATTACACCACCACCAGCCTGCACAGTGGTAACAAGGCATGATGGATACATGTTCTCATTCTGTTTACGCCAAATTCAGACTACCATTTGAATGTCTCAACAGAAATCGAGACTCATCAGACCAGGCAACATTTTCCAGTCTTCAACAGTCCAATTTTGGTGAGCTCGTGCAAATTGTAGCCTCTTACCTATTTGTAGTGGAGATGAGTGGTACCCGGTGGGGTCTTCTGCTGTCACCTTTCTTTCCCATTCTGACATTCAGTTTGGAGTTCAGGAGATTGTCTTGACCAGGACCACAACCCTACATGCATTGAAGCAACTGCCATGTGATTGGTTGACTAGATAATCGCTAAGTAATAAAAGATGGACCTCCTTGTGCTCCCAGCGTCTAAGTGTGCAAAAATCAGCCAGTCCTGGCTGATTCCTCTGCTGTATGTCTTGAAAGGAGCTGTTGTCCTCCTTAAAATTGTGATGTAAATAACTAGTATATCACCCGTAGGTGACGTAAGACACAAGCGCTGAAGTAGCAAACCAGACCGCTATCTCCCTCTATTTGATGCGTAGGTGAGTGCTAGAAAGGAAAGAGGATGCAAAAGACTGTATAAAGACAATATATGAACAGTCTATAACACTCGCTATCTTTGCTGGAAAGATATGTTTGAAATGCGAGCACGATAGGTATGAGCACAAATGTTAGGTGTCCGATAATAAGTGTAATCTGTACCTGGTGAGTTCCTGCTTTACTTAATTCAATGGTGCATCCTTTTCTTTCCTTTTACCACTTTGTTGTTCTGTATTTCTTTTTCTTGTGAGTCTTTAAATGAGTCCTCCTGGCTCACCTGCTAGCACGAACGCTGCCCCGGCCGGAAGCACGCGTGGTGCGAGGGAGCTTGTTGTTACGGTTGTCCTAGAAATCGCTTCGGTGACGTCACCTCTGGATACTGTAGCCTCCGTGGGACAAAAAACCTCCTACGTGTTTCGGAGCCTGTCGGGCTCCTTCATCAGGGATGGTTAGTGCATATTGTCCATGGAGGTTTAAGTAGTTGGTCCGGTTTCCATGGCAACATGTATCAACATATGTCAGACAAGTATGTGAATAGAAGGACGTCCCGTTTACTGGTGTTTGAAACACAACAGGTATGGTCTAGGTCATGCATACGGGGTGTGGGTTATATTTCTGAAATTTTCCAAGGGGTACAGTGAACACCGTTCATTGGGTGATATGAAAGTATTGGTAGTTTCTCAGTTATTTTATTGTCCAGGTCCGTTGTGGATATGATGGTTGTTTGTTATTATTGGAAAGCAAAGAGTTCTAATTCTTGATTTAACCCATTGGGTACCAGACTTACATCTGAAAATCCATTTGCTTTCCATCCTCGACATGAGTTTGATATAGTCCCCTCCCCTGCTATCCTGTTTTATTCTTTCAATGCCTACAAAGGTGGATCCCAGGAATTTGCCCTGGTGGAATTCAGCATAATGGCGTGATAGTGGGTGGTGGTCGGCTTTTTTATGAATGTTATTAATGTGTTCCCCGATTCTGATTTTCAGTTCTCTTAGTGCGTCCAACAGATTTTTTCACAGGGACACCTAATGTAATAAATGACCCCTTTGGTATTACAAGAAATGTAATCCTTAATTGTGTATTTGCCCTGTGGGGTATCAAATTCCAGTATGGGTTTAATTAAAAATCTAGATGTTTTGCAATTTTTACATAATCTGCATGGGTAAAAACCTTTTTTGGCACTTGCTTTATTCACCACCATATTTCTTTTAATAGATGGGGCTACAAGGTTTGCTAGATTTTCGGATTTTTTTAAGATAAATGTGGGGTTGGGAGAGATCTTGTCCCCAATTATTTTGTCGTACTTTAAGATGTCCCAGTGTCTATAGATAATTTTCTTGAAGATGTTCACCCCTGCGCTATATGTAGTGATGGGAACCTTGATATTAGTGTCATCGCTTATACGTTGTTCCTTTTGCATTGTTTTTTCTTGCAATAGTATATTCCTATCAATATCACTCACTGATTTAGTGATAGGGGTCAGTAATTATTTCTTATATCCCTTTTCTATGAATTTTTTATTTAATATGTCTACCTCATTTTGATAATCTGTATTGATGGTGCAATTTCTACGGGCTCTTATATACTGACTGTAGGGGATATTATTGAGCCATATGGGTACATGACAGCTTTCCAGGGGGATAAAGCTGTTAGTATCCGTCTGTAATGACTGGCGTCACGCACAGGGAGGGAAAAGGGAAAGCCCTGCCCAAGGGAGAGGGAAAGGTGGTGACCCCCGACTCACCTTTCGGCTGGCACCTGACTGCCCTGATGTCCCTAGACGGGTTCCTCACCCGTGCGGTGATCACGTGCCTAAACCCTGGCTTTCCCTAAAATGAGCCCTAGATAGTGAACGGGCTGGTGGGATCGCTAGTCCGCACCACTGACACCAAGAGGGAAACACCAGGGAGAGGACAGAAAATACAGACAAACATATAATCCCAGGTGGGCGACCACAGCAGACCACAAAGGTCCAACAGGGATCCGGAGGGAAACGTTCTGGATCAACAACCAGAGAACGCAGCAACACAGCTCCAGTGGGTCAGTATAGAAGTCCAGGCAGGAAGCACTATATCTGGCAACCAGAGAAGTGTGAGAGGGGAATATAAGGGAGGTTGGGAGTGCTGGACAAGGAACAGCTGAGGAGAAGGAGCTACGGATCCCTGAGTGAGCCAAAAAGGGTTGCAAAGCAAACCCGGAAAGCTACCATAAGGAAACAGCCCCATCTTACATAGAGCGCGCAGCCAACCGTGACCCTGGGTATAACGGAGTCAGGCGTGGTCCTTGACACGCTCGTGACACAGTTGGTTTATGATACGTTTTGGTGTGTATTTTCCCGTTTTCGAAGAATATGGTTAGGTCAAGAAAATTGATTGTTTTTTTTATCAAAATTGATTTGTTTTTTATTTAAATTATTTAAAAAATTATTGGAGGGATGGTACGTCCCCTTTCCATATAAAAACAGTCGATGAACCTTTCCAGAGGACCAGACCCGCACCGAGCTCGCCATTGGGAAATATGGTGGGCTCCTCCCATCTACAGGTCTGCGAAGCTCAGTGCGAATCGGGTCCCCATTGCGGTCCCCCACGTCTGAAGATAAAAATCTGATCTATATTTAAAATAGTTATGTTCCAAGATAAACGTGATGCAGTCTCCAATAAAATTGATCTGTTCATCTGACATGGTTTGGTCCTTTCTTAAAAAAAGCCTTTTTTCTTGTCAATGACCGTATATAGGGCAGTCACATCTAAGATAAAATCTGACTCCCAACGGATCCCTTCTAGGATTTGCAGGATATGTTTTGTATCCCTCAGATATGCCGGTAATATAACTTTGTAGTAGGACATCAACATATTTAGATAAATTCTAGGTGAGACCTTCTATACCCGAAATTATTGGTCTACTGGGGGGACTGGTTTGGTTTTTATGGATTTTAGGCAAATAGAATATGGGGATCTTAGGACTTTGGTTGTTAAAAGCATATGGCCCAGTGTAACTAAAAAGTCACTATGGTCCAGTATAACTAATCCTCCTCCTTTATCTGCTGGTCTGATAGTGATAGAATGATTAGTTTGCAATGATTTGATGGCTCTAATTGCACCTCTGGATAAATTGTGAGGCCCTCTTTTCTTTTTAGGGTTAATGCGAAGTAGGTCCCTAATGACCAATGATTGAAAGGTAATAATGGAGTCTGAGTATTCTGAAACAGGGTTAAATATAGATACTGGTTTTAAATCAGTGTGGGCAAATTTATCCTGAGGGACTAAGTGGTTATTTGTGTCAGTCCTTACTGTCCTTGTATTCTGTTCAGGTGATGTTTTATTTGGACATTACTTCATGGCTCTGGTAATTACTCCCATAACTCCTTTGGTTATTGTGTTGGCCGTGTTACTACGGTCTGTGATTAGTTGTTTGTTCATGTTATTTAGTTTCTCCTTTTTAATAAAAAAAATTTCGAGCCAATTTCCGTAGGAATTTTTTTGCCCCAATAAATGCATCAAATGAATTAAATTTGGATGTGGGAGCAAATTTGAAAAAACTATGGAGGAGGGCAAGTTCTTCCTTACTCAGATTGTGGCTGCTTAAATTAAATATGCCTTCTCCTATGCGTTTTTGTTGGAGTACGATTCTGGTCAATCCTCTGCCTCTTCTTCCCCTTTTGTTTTTTTCTTTTTGTTTGGTTCCTTGCGCAAAAAAAATCCTTGATAGTTTTCTATATTTTATTACTGGTAACAATGTTCCTTGATTTAGTTTGTTTGGAACTGTTATTGTGATTGTATTGTTTTCACCTCTTTCAGAATTACTGACCCCCATCACTAAATCAGTGAGTGATATTGATAGGAATATACTATTGCAAGAAACAATACAAAAGGAACAACATATAAGTACAGTTGAGCGAACACCTGGATGTTCGGGTTCGAGAAGCTCAGCCGAACTTCCCGGAAATGTTCGGGTTCGGGATCCGAACCCGTCCCGAACCCCATTGAAGTCAATGGAGACCCAAACTTTTCGGCACTAAAAAGGCTGTAAAACAGCCCAGGAAAGGGCTAGAGGGCTGCAAAATGTAGTTAAATCCCCTGCAAACAAATGTGGATAGGGAAATGAATAAAAGTAAAATAAAAATTAACCAATATCAATTGGAGAGAGGTCCCATAGCAGAGAATCTGGCTTCATGACAGCAGAGAATCAGTCTTTATATCATAGCAGAGAATCAGGCTTCACATCACCCACCACTGGAACAGTCCATTGTAAGATATTTAGGCCCCGGCACCCAGGCAGAGGAGAGAGGTCCCGTAACAGAGAATCAGGCTTCACGTCACCCACCACTGCATCAGTCCATTGTCAGATATTTAGGCCCTGGCACCCAGGCAGAGGAGAGAGGTCCCGTAACAGAGAATCTGGCTTCATGTCAGCAGAGAATCAGTCTGCATGTCATAGCAGAGAATCAGGCTTCCCGTCACCCAACATTGGAACAGTCCATTGTAAGATATTTAGGCCCCGGCACCCAGGCAGAGAGGTCCCATAACAGAGATTCAGGCTTTATGTCAGCAGAGAATCATTATGAACTACAACTCCCAGCATTTCCAAGCTGTTATTGGATATTACACACAGTAAAAGCTGGGTTTACATCACTGTTTAGTTTTCCACAACTCTGATACATCAGGAACAAAAAAATAAAAAACTGATCCTGTATATCCAGCATCAGTTCTGCATATTTGGCATCCGTTTGAATCAGATCTGTTATTTTAAACTGAAAAAAGTCCTGCGTGCAAAACTGAAAATTAAATGGTGATGAGAAACCAGCCTAAGAGAAAACAACTCCCAGCATGTCCAGTTTATTATAGAGCATGATCCATTTTTTTGGGCGAGAGTCTAAAAAGGAAATAACTATCCCCCAGTATGGCCAGACTTTTTATAGGGTGTGAGTATACAGAGAGGTGGGTATAAGAGGAGAGAACTACAACTCCCATCATTACCAGACGATACTAGGGCATACGTTGAAATTTCATGGAGAGGGATATAATAGGTCATAACTCCCAGCTTTTAGAGGACATTATATAGTTCACCCCCTCATAGTGACATCCCACAGGTCTTTGACCAGGTCTCTGCACTGGTCACATAATGACTACATCACCACAGGTCCTTCACACTTCTTGGCTTCCTGCACTGGTCACATGGGTGACATCACCAAAGGTCCTTCTTACATTTTCTTTTTACAGGTAGCAGTAGGGGAGGGCGATATTGGCAATATTGGTGATATGATATGTGCCACGATATGGATTTTGTGTATATTGCCACCCCGCGATATGACCACGGAGCGGTAGTGAAGGATTGCGCAGAAGTTTCTGGCTCACCACTCCTTGGCCTCCCGACTCCGCTCCATGCTCTACTGCCAGACCACTTATACTAAATTAAATCCTTTATTACAAAAATCACAATTTATTACAGACATGATTAAAAGAAAATGGTGCAGGAGATCAAAACATCACTGGAGGAAACATACAGTGGATACAGGTCCTTATTCGTCCAACACGATCATTCATTAAAGTGCATGTGCAAAAATTCATGGATAACAGAGGTACACCGAAACGCGCGTTGGGATTGGCGCCATCCTGGAGGAGACACAGTATGGGTAATTGTCCGATGTTCCTTTTTTCTCTCCATGAATTTTTGCACATGTTGGACGAATAAGGACCTGTATCCACTGTATGTTTCCTCCAGTGATGTTTTTATCTCCTGCACTATTTTCTTTTAATCATGTCTGTAATAAATTGTGATTTTTGTAATAAAGGATTTAATTTAGTATAAGCGGTCTGGCATTTTCTATGTAGGTTGTATATATTATGATGGCTGCCACAGGCTTTTTTTTTTTTTATATATATTTTATTAATTTATAATGCAAAAATTCATATCCATATTACAATTATAATATTATAAAATCCTTCAGTCCGTAAATTTGTGATTTACAACATAATTAAGAATAATTTCATACAAGTATCCATGCTTATGGAGACAACAAGAATACAAATGGAGATCTCACTTGCTGGGGGAAAAGCGGGATACATCCGCCATCCACAGCCTAATGAGGCAAAGCAAACACACAAAACATCCCACTTGACATATTGTTGTCTATACAGGGGAAAAGGTCAGGGGCCCGCAGCCCGGCCGGCCACCAGGGAGCGAGCGCGCACCCCGTGCACTCTCCCCCGAACATGGGTAAGAAAATTGACAGGATTGACAGCCATGTAACCATTCATCCGATACTCACATTAACCGTACGTAGCGGGCCTACTGCAATCTTTGATTGCAAGCATTTCATAAAACAAGTTTGGGGGTCCAGCAGTCTTCTATCGCAGTGGTAAAAGAACCTCTTACATATTTTGCTGCCTCATCCCAATGTAATTAAATTAAGAGTTTGATGCCCGACTTAACCGTACCTCACATATGTCCACATTAGTGTCTCATATATAAAGGGACACAGCTCGAGTATCACTCGGTGATCACCGGCATTTAGGGAAAATGTAAACATAAACACTACCTAAAACCGGCTCTGTCCCGCTGAGAGAACACCTCTTGGTACCCATACAACATGTGTCATATCACTGCCTGCAGTCGAAGCCACATGTCTGACAGAGAGAGCCGCGTCCTAGGGCACACCCAGTCACCGGGCTGCCCAATATCCCGGGCCCCGGGTCCCCACCCACACCCGACACGGTACTATGGTTTAATTAAAGATTTTAACCATTGTTTAATGCCGGAGGGTCCCGCCATCCCCCAGCATTCCTAGAGATACTCCAGTACCCAAATGTAACTTCACCTCCTTTACTACTTATGATTCATATAGAAAAAGCCGGACTAATAGGATCATCCCCAGCCCACCCCGCCAAGCCCCCCCATGAGAAAAAAATTAAAAAAAATAAAAAATAACCCAGATTAATTATTTAGGCTTGTCCCAGTGTGCCCACAATTTGCCCCACTTTAGATAGGATCCTCTTTGTTTATACAAAATCCTCTCATAACTTTTCACTTTCTCAACCAAGCTCAACCAATGGTTGCAGTCTGGAGCGGAAGAGCAAAACCATAATCTAGAAATGAGAAGCCTGGCCAAGAACATTACCTTGATCAATAGTTGGCGTTTTATAGGCTGGTAATTAACCTCTGATAAATCTCCCAGGACCCATATCCTGGGGGACAGAGGGACAACGATATTAAGTTTACGAGCCAAGTTAATTTGGACCGATCTCCAATAGCTGCTCACCATTGGGCAGTCCCAAAACAAATGTAAATGATCTGCCTCGGAATCGCCACAGCGTGGGCAGTCAGAGGAGGCTCTAAGTCCTCTCCTATATAACCACATAGGTGTCACATATATTTTGTGCAAAATATTGAATTGTACAACAGTGTGATTAAAATTATGTGAAACGAATTTTAAACGTTGCCCTATATTCTCCCAATCTGGGGGACCCGTCTCTAAAAGTAAAGAAGACCAGGATCTTTGTCCTGGAGAAAGAACACCCAAAAAAAATTCTTTCATTAAGTGTCTATAACAATGTGATATTTTAATTCTCGTGACAGCTTTTTTACAGAGTAAGTCATGTAGAAATTGCGGAGTATCTATAGAAAAAAGGTGACTATTCAAAGTACTAGAAAGTGCTGACCTCAATTGAAAGTATGCATACCAAGCCACCTCTCCCAAGTTTGTTCTTTGCCTTAGCTCCGTCAGGGACAGGATTTGTCCGCCACTGACCACCTGATATAAGTACTGAACATTCCTAGTCCTCCAATACTGGCAACAATTCAAATCCCTTAACTCCAAGAGCTTTGAATTATGCCACAGTGGAGTACAAATAAGTGATGCCTTGACTCCACACCAGCTCATTATAACCAGCCACGTCTTTATAGCCATTCTGCAAAAAGGTGTATACCCAATCTGTGGATTTGATAAGTAATCTGACTCCAGCACGGTAAAAAAATCCGAAAAACCTGAGTCTTTCACCGCTCTGTTGCAGAAATGGCTACTTTCCCAATCATTAAAAAAACAAAGTTGAGAGGCCACAGAATAGCCCTTAAAATAGGGGAGGTTAAGGCCTCCCTGATTGTAGGGCATAGAAAAATAGAGTGCCTTCAGTCTCACGCACTTCCTCCCCCATAGTAGATCATTAAGCATCCGCTCTATCAACCTAAAATACTTGTCCGTGATCCATACAGGCGAGTTGCGCAGGACATAAAGAACCTGGGGCAACACTACCATTTTTATTAGAGAGATTCTATCCGCTCTTGCGGGCAGGATTTTTTGCCATATCTTAATTTTGGCCCTCAGCTTTTACAGCAGGGGAATCAAATTGAGTTGTAAGTATTCCTGAGGTTTGGCAGAAACTGAAATCCCCAGGTATTTTATTGAATCCGAGATTGTTAGCTGGTTGTCTCAGTCGCCTCGCAACTCGTCTATAGGGAGGAGAACAGTCTTCTCCCAATTAATCTGCAAACCAGACGGAGCAGAAAAGGAACCCACCAAATCCATTATTCGATGAAGAGTGGTTTCTGTTTGATGGACAAAAACCAAGATGTCATCTGCATAGAGGGATACACGATCATGCTTCCCCATTACACCAAAGCCGGGCACCTGCAAGTCTTGCCTAATACTAACTGCTAAGGGTTCAATATAAATGTTAAACAAGAGGGGGGAAAGAGGACATCCTTGACGGGTGCCTCTTCCTAGGGAAAAACTCTCAGTGATCGTATCATTAATCCTAATCCTGGCAACTGGAGAGCTATATAATAACTGCACCATCAACATAAATCTCGGACCAAATCCCATTTTTTGCATCACCTCCCAGAGAAAAATCCACTCCACCCTGTCGAAGGCTTTAGTAGCATCCAACGACAGGATGGAGCGGGAGCCGCACCCCGAGGACTGAATATTCATAAATAACCTATGCAAATTATGGTGGGTGCCTCTCTTTGGCATAAAGCCATTTTGATCTGGGTGGATAATGGTGGATATAACCCGCGAAAGCCTCCTAGCCAAAACTTTTGATAGTAGCTTAGCGTCAGTATTTAGTAAGGAAATTGGTCTATAGGAGCTCATTTCTATCGGGTCTTTATCCTTTTTGGGAATTAGAACAATAAGAGCTTCCATCATAGAGCAAGGTAGACCCCCTCCCTGTATTGCTTGGGAAAAAACCTCTAGTAACTGGGGAAGAATCACATCGCTGTATTTACGGTAAACCTCGTATGGAAGGCCATCCATCCCTGGCGACGAGTTCCCCGAGATAGACCCCAAGGCCTCCTGGAGCTCCGAAAGAGACAACTCCTCTTCCAGATACTCTATTTGGGCTTCACTTAAAGTAGAAAGTGGAATCCTCTCCAAGAACTGCGTCGCCAGATCGGATGACAAGCCAAGAGAGGAGCTATATATATATATATATGAGAGAAATATTTTAAAAAAGCATCCCTAATTCCTTCTGGGTCTGTTATAATTTCCTCCACTGTGTTACGAATCGAGACAATAGATTGATTTTTCTTATCTTGTTGTGTAATTATCCTGGCTAAAAGCTTACCAGGGCGTCCGGACTCCGAAAAATATTTTAAACCCTTAAAGAATACTCTATGGTTTGCTTTCTCTATCATATATTTCTCCAAAGAACTGGCCTTCTGCATCTCTTCCCTGTTATGCTCGGAAGATTGGCTGCCACAGGCTTAATCAGTTACTTGTATAAGTAATTATCCCATGGTTGGGGTAGATAGACGTTGTTCCGTGCTGTACGGGCCAGGGCTGGCATGCACACAGCGTCAGCCCGCTTTGCTGTCGCTGTATATGACGTCAGTGCTAGAAGACGCCACATCTGCGGACTCCATTAGCTGGCCGCCCATTCAGTTCTAGCTACGCCCCTGATAGATATAGATATAGATAGATATATATATATATATATATATATATATATATATATATATATATATATATATATATATATATATATATATATATATATATATATATATATACACACACACACACACACACACACACATACATACATACATACATATATATGAGTATGAGTGTATATATATATACATACACACACATATACACATATACACACAGTACAGACCAAAAGTTTGGACACCTCATTCAAAGAGTTTTCTTTATTTTCATGACTATGAAAATTGTAGATTCACACTGAAGGCATCAAAACTATGAATTAACACATGTGGAATTATATACATAACCAAAAAGTGTGAAACTGAAAATATATCATATTATAGGTTCTTCAAAGTAGCCACCTTTTGCTTTGATTACTGCTTTGCACACTCTTGGCATTCTCTTGATGAGCTTCAAGAGGTAGTCACCTGAAATGGTCTTCCAACAGTCTTGAAGGAGTTCCCAGAGATGCTTAGCACTTGTTGGCCCTTTTGCCTTCACTTTGCGGTCCAGCTCACCCCAAACCGTCTCGATTGGGTTCAGGTCCGGTGACTGGAGGCCAGGTCATCTGGCGCAGCACCCCATCACTCTCCTTTATGGTCAAATAGCCCTTACACAGCCTGGAGGCGTGTTTGGGGTCATTGTCCTGTTGAAAAATAAATGGTCCAACTAAACGCTAACTGGATGCAATAGCATGCCGCTGCAAGATGCTGTGGTAGCCATGCTGGTTCAGTATGCCTTCAATTTTGAATAAATCCCCAACAGTGTCACCAGCAAAGCACCCCACACCATCACACCTCCTCCTCCATGCTTCACGGTGGGAACCAGGCATGTAGAGTCCATCCGTTCACCTTTCTCTGTCGCACACAGACACGGTGGTTTGAACCAAAGATCTCAAAGTTTGGACTCATCAGACCAAAGCACAGATTTCCACTGGTCTAATGTCCATTCCTTGAGTTCTTTAGCCCAAACAAGTCTATTCTGCTTGCTGCCTGTCCTTAGCAGTGGTTTCCTAGCAGATATTCTACCATGAAGGCCTGATTCACACAGTCTCCTCTTAACAGTTCTAGAGATGTGTCTACTGCTAGAACTCTGTTGCATTGACCTGGTCTCTAATCTGAGCTGCTGTTAACCTGCAATTTCTGAGGCTGGTGACTCGGATGAACTTATCCTCCGCAGCAGAGGTGACTCTTGGTCTTCCTTTCCTGGGGCGGTCCGCATGTGAGACAGTTTCTTTGTAGCGCTTGATGGTTTGTGACTGCACTTGGGGACACTCAAAGTTTTCCCAATTTTTCGGACTGACTGACCTTCATTTTTTAAAGTAATGATGGCCACTCGTTTTTCTTTACTTAGCTGCTTTTTTCTTGCCATAATACAAATTTCTTATAGTCTATTCAGTAGGACTATCAGCTGTGTATCCACCTGACTTCTCCTCAACGCAACTGATGGTCCCATCCCCATTTATAAGGCAAGAAATCCCACTTATTACACCTGACAGGGCACACCTGTGAAGTGAAGACCATTTCAGGTGACTACCTCTTGAAGCTTAACAAGAGAATGCCAAGAGTGTGCAAAGCAGTAAGCAAAGCAAAAGGTGGCAACTTTGAAGAATCTAGAATATGACATATTTTCAGTTGTTTCACACTTTTTTGTTATGTATATAATTCCACATGTGTTAATTCATAGTTTTGATGCCTTCAGTGTGAATCTACAATTGTCATAGTCATGAAAATAAAGAAAACTCTTTGAATGAGAAGGTGTGTCCAAACTTTTGGTCTGTACTGTAAATATATTTATTTATTACACACATATATACACACACATTATAATGTTCTGAAGTATGGTAAGGCAGCGTGATTGTGACAGACGCAACAGTCCCAATGCAATAACAGAGCTATTTCAGCTCGATAGAGATTCAGCAAGATAACAGAAATAAAACCAAAATACACATTCACCTGGCTTGGCTGGTATAATGACTGAGGCCTCTGCCCCACCTCCCAGGGTATGGTACTCTGTTACCAGCCTGTAGACTGCTGGTGTCTCAGCTGGGTTGTTTCGAGAGACACTGCCAGTTCCCTTAGACTTATGTACCTATAATGAGGGACTATCCTCAGCCAAACGGGTCTAGTCTCCCCCACTCTCTGTAATGAAGTGGGAGTGGTGAATCCCACCACCACCTATTCACCACTCCAACCAAGCCGGCCCTGAATTCACCATTTACTAGGCTACTGAACAAAACAACATTATCCGGCTTTTAATATCTCGCCCAGCTTAACTTTTCTACAATTCCTGAAGTCTGCTTACAAATATATTTAGTGGGGATTTGCTCTGGTCAGCAGTTTCTCCACCCGCAGTCCACAGCAGGTTTTATGGCCTGTTTCCCAGCAGGCATCTCTCAGCCCTTTAGCATGGTACAAGTTCTCAGTTCCAAAACAGACTGACAAGGCTCCACTGTCAGATGGAGGATAATCCATACCTAGCTGAGACTGCTGGCTGGGTTTTATATAGGCCAATAATGACCCCTAGAGCGTGGGGCGCAGCCACCCACCACTTTGGCTACTTCCAGTAAGAGCCAGCCCGGATCAGCTTTACAGCCACACTAACAAACAAACAGTGTCAACCAGCAGTAGCCACCACTGACACTTAAAACTACTGGCTCTTACCTCACCAAGGCCAGGAATCTTGGTGACACATACCTTCCATCAATGACAGCCCATTGCACCTTCCTACATACCTCCCCTTTGTTCAACCCTGAGGGGGTGAACACCCGCCAGTGTGCCCATGACAGGGCATTTGCATTGCCCTGTAACCTGCCTGCCCAATGTTCCACGGAAAATTTTAAGTTTTGTAATGACAAGAACCACCAGTAGTGATGAGCGGCAGGTCCCATATTCGAATTCACAATATTTTGTGAATATGTGGTAGAATATTCATCACATATTTGCGAATATTTATATTTGAGATTTTGCAATTGCGTAAAATCTACAATGTAAAAATTGCATAATGCGAAGTAGGTCAAAAACAAATATACAGTCAGGTTCATAAATATTAGGATATCAACACAACTCTAACATTTTTGGCTCTATACACCACCACAATGGATTTGAAACGAACAAGGTGTGCTTTAACTGCAGACTGTCAGCTTTAATTTGAGGGTATTTACATCTAAATCAGGTGAACTGTGTAGGATTTACAAAAGTTTGCATGTGCCCCCACTTGTTAAGGGACTAAAAGTAATGGGACATGATAATATGTCCGATAATCAGGAGGGAATCATTACTGAAGGGAAAAAAAATATGAATATTCTAAAAAAACAAATATATAGCCCTATATTGAATATAGTGCTATATATTCGCTATATTAAATATTTGTCATTTTTTTTCATCTGAAAACATGATTACTCCCTGCTTAAGTTGCTTGTGGGCCAATGACTCATTGGCCCACAAGCAAGAAGCACTCCCTGTTTCATGTTTTCTGATGTCAAAAAAATGAAATATTCGCTATAGCGAATATATAGCGCTATATTCAAAATATTCACAAATTCTCAGTTTCAATATTAGAGATAAATATTCATAATTTGAATATTTGCGCTCATCACTAACCACCTGGTGACCCAAGCATTCCTCTTTGGCTTGGCTCATCCACTTGAGGGGGGGGGGGGGGAGTGGTCGGTCACCAGATGGAACTTTCTCGCCAATAGTGGAGAGACTCGAGGAAAACTACAGGATGTTCTTCCCCATTGTTGTCCTGAGAGAGTACAGCGCCGAGGCATCAATCTGTACTACAAACTCCCTCTTGATGTCCAGCATCAGCAATACCAGGGACTCACATAGGGCAGACTTCAAAGCAGAAAAAGTATTTTCCGCCTGCTCATTCCACTGAACTGTCACTGACTTGCATCCCTTCAAAAAAAAAAAAAAAAACTGTCAATGGTGTGGTGACTGCAGCTAAATTGGGGACAAACCTCATAGTACCCCACCATACCCAGGAACAACTTTACTTGCTGAGTAGTGACAGGTCAGGGCCAATTCCTAATTTCCTCAATTTTTTCACCTGTTTGACATTTCTGCACCCAATTATATACCCGAGGTACTTGGTCTCTTCTAACCCTATCGTGCACTTTTTTGGGTTAAGCCTCATGCACACGACAGTATTTTTTCACGGTCCGCAAAATGGGGTTCCGTTGTTCCGTGATCCGTGTCCGTTTTTTTCTTCCATGTCTTCCTTGATTTTTGGAGGATCACCAGACATGAAGGAAAGTTAAAAAGTAGTTTTGGTATCCGCCTGGCCGTGCGGAGCCAAACGGATCTGTCCTGACTTACAATGCAAGTCAATGGGGACGGATCCATTTGACGTTGACACAATATGGTGCAATTGCAAATGGATCCATCCCCATTGACTTTCAATGTAAAGTCAGGAGTCCCTAGCGGAGTTTTCTCCAATCCGATGATATATTTTAACTCGAAGCGTCCCCATCACCATGGGAACGCCTCTATGTTAGAATATACCATCGGATTTGAGTTAGATCGTAAAAACTCAGATCCGACAGTATATTCTAACAGAGGCATTCCCATAGTGATGGGGACGCTTCAAGTTAGAATATACTACGAACTGTGTACATGACTGCCCTCTGCTGCCTGGCAGCACCCGATCTCTTACAGGGGGCTGTGAGCCGCACAATTAACCCCTCAGGTGCCGCACCTGAGGAGTTAATTGTGCATATCATAGCGCCCTGTAAGATATCAGGTGCTGCCAGGCAGCAGGGGGCAGACCCCCCCTCCCTCCCCAGTTTTAAAATCATTGGTGGCCAGTGCGGCCTCCCCTCCCCTAAGATCCCCCCCCCCATCATTTGTGGCAGCGGAGAGTTCTGATCGGAGTCCCAGTTTAATCGCTGGGGCTCCGATCGGTTACCATGGCAACCAGGATGCTACTGCAGTCCTGGCTGCCATGGTTACTTAGCAAGTTTAGAAGCATTATACTTACCTGCGCTGTCTGACCGGCCAGGTGCTCCTCCTACTGGTAAGTGAAAGGTCTGTGCTGCGCATTACTTATAGCACAGACCTGTCACTTACCAGTAAGAGGAGCGGTCGGTCAGACAGCGCAGGTAAGTATAATGCTTCTAAAATTGCTAAGTAACCATGGCAGCCAGGACTGCAGTAGCGATTAAACTGGAACTCCAATCAGAACTCACCGCTGCCACCAATGATCGAGGGGGGGTGATTTTAATTATGGGGGGGGGGGGAAGAGGGGAGGCCTGGCCACTAATAAATTTAATACAGGGGAGGGAGGGGGGCCGCACTGGCCACCAATGAATTTAATACTGGGGAGGGAGGGGGGTCTGCCCCCTGCTGCCTGGCAGCACCCGATCTCTTACAGGGGGCTATGATACGCACAATTAACCCCTGGGAACAACGGACACTGATTCACACAGCGGTTGTGTGCATGAGGCCTTAGCGGTTAAGCCAGCCTTCCTAAGGGAGTCCACTACAGCCTGTACTTTATATAGGTGACTTTCCCAGTCGGTGCTGTGGATAACGATATCATCCAAGTACGCTGAAGCATACCAATGATTTGGACAGAGTACATGTAGACCAAAGGAGAATGCCATGTACTGATACAGCTCCTCTGGCGTGATGAAAGCAGTTTTTTCCTTGGTAGCCTCGGTCAAGGGTACCTGCCAGTACCCTTTGGTGAGGGCCAACACAGAAAAATACCATGCTTGGCCCAACTTCACAATAAGCTCATCCACTCTGGGCATGGGATATGCGTGAAACTTAGACACCTCATTCAGTTTGCGGAAGTAGTTACAGAACCACAATGTCCCATCCGGCTTGGGTATTGAGACTATTGGACTGACGCAATCACTGACTCATCAATGACACCTAGCTGGAGCATTAGCTGCACTTCCTCTGCGATGGCTTGTCGATGTCACGGATGTAGTAGGGGAGAACACCAAAATACAACAAGGGGAAAGACACTAGGTCTCACCACTAGGGAAGGAAAATGGGTCACCCTGCTCCTGGCCCTAACTCCTATCCATATGGGCACCTCTCGATAGTAGAGATGCCCATACACAGGAACCTAGAAAACCCTGGTGACCCTCAGATGCCCTAAAGTTAACAGGGCAGAGACAACCTGTTCCTTCCCTGGTGAAGGAACCAGCGTCTTGATGAGGCCTAGTAAACAACTGGGGGGGAGGGGAATAGAATAAACAAGTAGAACAGGACTTCTGAGGATGATGGATGAACAGGACTTCAAGAAGCACACTACAGCTCTTCCAAAACAAAATTAAGCTATCCAGAGCAAGGAGTGATGGGTAAAGTCAGACTTAATAGGGATAGGCAAAGGTCACATGATCCACACCTGAACAGGAGGTGTGGACATACCAACACAGAAATTGAAACCAATAGAGGCTGTCAGATCACTAATGTGCAGCTAATTTTTCAGACCTTCTAAGACCTGTCATAGGTGTGACAGTATTCCCCCCCTTCTACAGGTGACCTCTGGGCACCCAGGACTGGCCTTATCAGGATAAGCTCTGTGGAATGCTCAGACAATTAGCATTAACATCGGTCGCTGGAACCCACATCCTCTCCAATGAACGAGATACTGGAGGGATCTCCGGACAACTCAGGAGTCCACAATCCTGCTGATCTGAAATTCTAAATTGCCATCCACCATGACAGGAGGTAAGGAGGATGGCTCAAAAGGTTTGACACATTTCTTTAACGATTTAATATGTGATGGATTTTCAATGCCTGAGGAAGTTCAAGACAGAAGGCTACAGCGTTTACCATGGCAGTTATCTTATATGGGCCAATAATGCTTGGGCCCAACTTCCAAGAAGGTACCTTTAATGTTTCTTGTAGACAACCACACAATCACTCACTCAGATCCAGACCACTCATACGTCTCCTGCCAGCTGCATGCTTATACCTGTTGCCCGTCTTTTTCATGTTATTTTGGATTTTCCGCCAACTAGAATACAGAGGAAAATCGTTCCTCCTCAGGAATGCCGGAATTTTGACCCCAGAAAATGTGCCAAACTGGATGGAACCCATATGCCCCAAAAAACGGTGACATCAGTGGATTCCTGTCTACGGTTATTTATAGCAAACTCAGCTAATGACAAAAATGAAGACCACTCTTCCTGATTTTCAAGTCTCCAAATTCTGATTAGTGCGCTACGTCTGTCTGTTCGACTGAGGATGAAAAGCCGAAGAGAAGAACAATTGTACACCCAGCCGAGTACAGAACGCTTTCCAGAATCTGGAAACAAAAAGAGTCCCTCTATCGGACACCACATCAGATGGAATGCCATGTAGTTTCACGATTTTGTCGACAAACACCTGTGCAAGAGTTTTAGCATTGGGTAGACTAGGTAATGCAATAAAGTGTGCCATTTTACTAAAACGATCGACAACCACGATAATCACGTTTTTTCCCGAAGAATTTGGAAAATCCGTAATATTCATGGACAAATGGGTTCAAGGTCTGGACAGGATGGGCAATGGAAGAAAAGATCCGGAAGGCAGAGTATATCACCTTATCACATGCACAGGTACTACAGGATGACAGTTCTCAACACACTTATGCAAACCCTGCCACAGAATCTGCGAGAGATGAGATCTGCAGTCGATCTGCTCCCAGGGTGCCCAGCAAGCACCGTACAGTGATGTTCCTCGAACACTTTGACACAATTCAGAGGGAACAATTTGCCTGGAGGACAAGAGTCCGGAGCATTCTCCTGTGCCTCCAACACCTTGGTCTTGAGATCAGGATACAGAGCGAATATGACTACCCCTTCAGATAAATTGGGACTAGGGTCATTAGTCTCAACCCCTTCCCCCCCCCCCCGGAAAGCTATGCAACAAAGAAGCCGCCTTGACATTCTTAACCCCTGGGCATTAAGTGATGATTATCTTAAATCTGGTGATAAACAATGACCATCTGCCCTGCCTTAGGTTCAGTCGCTTAGCCGACTCCAGGTAGGCCAGATTCTTGTGATCTGTAATTACTATAATAGGATGAATTGCTCCTTCTGAGCAATTCCGCCATTCCTCGAACACCAACTAAATGGCCAGCAATTCCTTATTCCCCACATCATAATTCCTTTCAGCAGTTGAGAGTTTTTTTTAGAGAAAGATGCACATGGTGCCATTTACTGGGTGAAAGACCTTGTGACAAGATTGCTCCTACCCCTACCTCAGACTCGTCAACCTCAATAAATGGCTGACACCTCCGGTTTCACCAGAATAGGGGCTGAAGCTAAACATTCTTTCACAGCACGAAAGGTCTGTAATGCCACATCAGACCAGAAAAAAATATCAGCACCCTTCCTAGTCATGTCTGTTAAAGGTTTAACCACCGATGAATAGTTCAAAATAAATTTACAGTAGAAGTTGGTAAACCCTAAAAACCGCATAAGCGCTATCAGATTTTCGGGTCAATCCCAGTCCAACATGGCACAGACTCTCGGGATCCATACAAACTGAAGATGAGAGCAGGTAACCAAGAAATTGCACTTCCTGTACAGCAAATACACACTTTTCCGTCTTAGCATATGTTTTCTCTTAGGATCTGTAACACCTGTCTCACATGATCCTGATGATCTCCATATTAGGCGAATAAATTAGTATGTCATCAATGTATACAACGACAAACCTCCCCACCAGATGATGAAAGATGTCATTGACAAAGTGTTGAAAACCACAGGAGCATTAGTTAACCCAAAGGGCATGACCAGTAGGGTAACTGGTATCAAATTTTCGATACCCAATCAATACTTTTGTCCTGGTATCAATACGATAGCGGGATTTCCATTTTTTTATACTGGGCTGTGCAGTCTAATAGCACAGAACATGAGCGCGCTGCTGTCAGCATGCTCATGTTCCCTCAGCAGCACAGGGGAGAAGAAAGCAGTGTCTCCCTCCCCCTGTGCCACTGCTGCCACCAATGAGTAGAGAGGGGCGGGTGCACAAATGATAGCAGGACTTTAAATGGGCCCGGACTATAAGTTACCAGGCTACAGAGCGCCACCCAGGGATCTCCCTGCACTTACTAACATTCCTTGGCGCCACTCCATTTACCCATCAGCTTCCCTCCTGGGCGTTCCTTCTCCCTGCTGTAGTGCTGTACAATCGCAGCGCAGAACGTCACAGCTAGGGAGAAGGAACGCCCAGGAGTGAAGCTGATCTCCTGCCCATTGCTCTGATAGTAGTCATTCGTTTACTAAGCAGGAGACAGTAATGGGGGCACATAAGGCAAACAGAGTGGTGCCCAGGAATAATAGTAAGTGCAGGGAGATCCCTGGGCGTTGCTCTATGTAGCCTACCCATGATAGGCCGTCTAACTTTTAATACAGGTGGCAGGTGCCGGTAGCAGAATTGCATAGCCAGCACCCTGCCTCTGACAGGGAGCTGCGATCAGCAACAGTTAATCCCTCAGGTGCAGCACCTGAGGGGTTAACTGCTGCTGATCTGCTGCCTGAACCCACCTCCTGAATTAAAGGTTAATTATCATCGGTGGCACCGTGTACCCACCCCCTAACCCCCCCGTATTAAAATTATTGGTGGCAGTGGCCACAGGGTCCCCTCCCCCTCATTGGTGGCAGTTGCAGCTTGTGATCAGAGCCCCAGCAGTGTAATCCTGGGGCTCGGATTGGCTACCATGGCAGCCAGGAAACTACTAAAGCCCTGGCTGCCATGGTCAGCTCCCTGCTAACTTGGTCTCAACCTAAGAAAACCTATCCAGGTCATGATAGATAAGTATTTTCACATGATTGATTTCTCAATTAAAACATAACATTCATTAATCTATAATGTTAAAAGGCCCAAAAATATTTATAAAACAAGGCAAGGACACCAAAAAATAATCTTAAATCAATGCAACCTCTGACTGCCTTCATAACCAACAGGCAAAGAACAGGAGGGAGGATAGAGTTGAGAGACAGGGATACTGGGACTCTGCCCCTATGTATCCCTAGAGACTCACTAGTAGCACTCCCTCACTAGACTTCCCCTTACTATCCCTAAGTTTGGCAACAGTGACTGCCCAGTTTAATCAAGAAAAAAGGAAACAGAAAGGGAAAAACACAGTAATCCAAAAAGTGATGCAATTATGCTATATTGTCCCAAAACATTTAATTGGCATCCACCAAATCATCAGGGGACCAGTTTGCAGATTATCAAAACTTCCTATAAATGCTTAATAAAGCTCCTGAAAAAATGTGTGGTGGTCACATCCAAACTACATCAAGAGTACACATAAAACTACTTAACTATCCATAGTGCATTATTGCCGTCCAGCTGTAGTCCTCTCCACAGTCCTGCATGTGGCAGCAACAGTATGAGTGTCCGGGGCGCTCTATTTAAACCCCCACTCAAACACTCAAAGTCCGCCTCTTCCAACACATGACTGGCTCCCTCTCCGATCATGTGACTAGTCAGGTGACTCCCAACGTCACATGATCGGACGGGGCGGTCGGCGGGCGTTCCTTTAGGTTAGAGTTCCGCCCCCTGTGTGCTGTCTTCAATGTTTAGAGCAGTGTTTCCCAACCAGTGTGCCTCCAGCTGTTGCAAAACTACAACTCCCAGCATGCCCGCACAGTCAAAGGCTGTCAAGGCATACTGGGAGTTGTAGTTTTGCAACAGCTGGAGGCACACTGGTTGGGAAACACTGGTTTAGAGGCTGGACCAAAGGGAGGAGACCGAGGAAGGAGGCAGAGCCAAAGGTCCTCAACCCTCGCACATCCCTATTCATTTAATTAATAAGCGCAGCATCCGGGTAATAACCTGGCGCATGCGCAATAGAGGGTTTAACCCGGGAGGTCCTATCAACGGAATCATAGATGCTAAAAGAAAACAAAGAGGCAAAAGAAGAAGAGATCTACTCATTTTTGGCCATGGTGTACATATAAATATATATATATAGGAGGGTCATCCATTATATAGTACCAGAAGATCAATCAAATCTGTATATATAAAGTACTTTGTACCTATATATATATATATATATCACAATCCCTAGTACCCTAGAGAGGACAAAGATGTAAATGGGAGTGGTGCCAAATCAAGTTCAAATTTCCAGAAAGACCGTCATTCTAGCAGTTTGAATCCCCATTTTTATCCACGTTTTTATCCAATAAAGGCTTTATATATATATAATAGGGGTCAAGTCATCCTAGATGGTATATATATATATACAATAGGGGTCAAGTCATCCTAGGTGGTATGTATATATATACAATGGGGGTCAAGTCATCCTAGATGGTATGTATATATATACAATAGGGGTCAAGTCATCCTAGATGGTATGTATATATATACAATAGGGGTCAAGTCATCCTAGGTGGTATATATATATATACAATAGGGGTCAAGTCATCCTAGATGGTATGTGTATATATACAATAGGGGTCAAGTCATCCTAGATGGTATGTATATATATACAATGGGGGTCAAGTCATCCTAGATGGTATGTATATATATACAATAGGGGTCAAGTCATCCTAGATGGTATGTATATATATACAATAGGGGTCAAGTCATCCTAGATGGTATGTATATATATACAATAGGGGTCAAGTCATCCTAGATGGTATGTATATATATATACAATAGGGGTCAAGTCATCCTAGATGGTATGTATATATATACAATAGGGGTCAAGTCATCCTAGATGGTATGTATATATATACAATAGGGGTCAAGTCATCCTAGATGGTATGTATATATATATACAATAGGGGTCAAGTCATCCTAGATGGTATGTATATATATACAATGGGGGTCAAGTCATCCTAGATGGTATGTGTATATATACAATAGGGGTCAAGTCATCCTAGATGGTATGTATATATATACAATGGGGGTCAAGTCATCCTAGATGGTATGTATATATATATACAATAGGGGTCAAGTCATCCTAGATGGTATGTATATATATACAATAGGGGTCAAGTCATCCTAGATGGTATGTATATATATACAATAGGGGTCAAGTCATCCTAGATGGTATGTATATATATATACAATAGGGGTCAAGTCATCCTAGATGGTATGTATATATATACAATAGGGGTCAAGTCATCCTAGATGGTATGTATATATATACAATAGGGGTCAAGTCATCCTAGATGGTATGTATATATATACAATAGGGGTCAAGTCATCCTAGATGGTATGTATATATATATACAATGGGGGTCAAGTCATCCTAGATGGTATGTATATATATACAATAGGGGTCAAGTCATCCTAGATGGTATGTATATATATACAATGGGGGTCAAGTCATCCTAGGTGGTATGTATATATATACAATAGGGGTCAAGTCATCCTAGATGGTATGTATATATATACAATAGGGGTCAGTCATCCTAGATGGTATGTATATATATACAATAGGGGTCAAGTCATCCTAGATGGTATGTATATATACAATAGGGGTCAAGTCATCCTAGGTGGTATGTATATATATACAATAGGGGTCAAGTCATCCTAGATGGTATGTATATATATACAATGGGGGTCAAGTCATCCTAGATGGTATGTATATATATACAATAGGGGTCAAGTCATCCTAGGTGGTATGTATATATATACAATAGGGGTCAAGTCATCCTAGATGGTATGTATATATATATACAATAGGGGTCAAGTCATCCTAGATGGTATGTGTATATATACAATAGGGGTCAAGTCATCCTAGATGGTATGTGTATATATACAATGGGGGTCAAGTCATCCTAGATGGTATGTATATATATACAATAGGGGTCAAGTCAATCCTAGATGGTATGATATATATATACAATAGGGGTCAAGGTCATCCTAGATGGTATGTATATATATAATACATAGGGGTCAAGTCATCCTAGATGGTATGTATATATATACAATGGGGGTCAAGTCATCCTAGATGGTATGTATATATATACAATGGGGGGTCAAGTCATCCTAGATGGTATGTATATATATACAATAGGGGTCAAGTCATCCTAGGTGGTATGTATATATATACAATAGGGGTCAAGTCATCCTAGATGGTATGTATATATACAATAGGGGTCAAGTCATCCTAGATGGTATGTATATATATACAATGGGGGTCAAGTCATCCTAGATGGTATGTATATATATATACAATAGGGGTAAGTCATCCTAGATGGTATGTATATATATATAACAATAGGGGTCAAGTCATCCTAGATGGTATGTATATATATACAATAGGGGTCAAGTCATCTAGGTGGTATGTATATATATACTAATAGGGGTCAAGTCATCCTAGATGGTATGTATACTATATACAATGGGGGTCAAGTCATCCTAGATGGTATGTATATATATACAATGGGGGTCAAGTCATCCTAGATGGTATGTATATATATACAATAGGGGTCAAGTCATTCCTGATGGTATGTATAATATATTACAATAGGGGTCAAGTCATCATAGGTGGTATGTATATATATATATAATAGGGGTCAAGTCATCCTAGATGGTATGTATATATATACAATGGGGGTCAAGTCATCCTAGATGGTATGTATATATATACAATGGGGTGTCAAGTCATCCTAGATGGTATGTATCTATCTACAATGGGGTCAAGTCCTCCTAGGTGGTATGTATATATATACAATAGGGGTAAAGTCATCCTAGATGGTATGTATATATATACAATAGGGGTCAAGTCATCCTAGGTGGTATGTATATATATACAATAGGGGTCAAGTCATCCTAGATGGTATGTATATATATACAATAGGGGTCAAGTCATCCTAGATGGTATGTATATATATACAATAGGGGTCAAGTCATCCTAGATGGTATGTATATATATACAATAGGGGTCAAGTCATCCTAGATGGTATGTATATATATATACAATAGGGGTCAAGTCATCCTAGATGGTATTTATATATATACAATGGGGGTCACGTCATCCTAGATGGTATGTATATATATATACAATAGGGGTCAAGTCATCCTAGATGGTATGTATATATATACAATAGGGGTTCAAGTCATCCTAGATGGTATGTATATAATATACAATAGGGGGCAAGTCATCCTAGATGTATGTATATATACAATAGGGGTCAAGTCATCCTAGATGGTATGTATATATAAACATGGGGGTCAAGTCATCCTAGATGGATATGTATATATAATACAATAGGGGTCAAGTCATCCTAGATGGTATGTATATATATATACAATAGGGTCAAGTCATCCTAGATGGTATGTATATATATATACAATAGGGGTCAAGTCATCCTAGATGGTATGTATATATATATATATACAATGAGGGGTCAAGTCATCCTAGATGGTATGTATTATATATACAATAGGGGTCAAGTCATCCTAGATGGTATGTATATATATACAATAGGGGTCAAGTCATCCTAGATGGTATGTATATATATACAATAGGGGGCAAGTCATCCTAGATGGTATGTATATATATACAATAGGGTCAAGTCATCCTAGATGGTATGTATATATATACAATAGGGGTAAAGTCATCCTAGATGGTATGTATATATATACAATAGGGGTCAAGTCATCCTAGGTGGTATGTATATATATACAATAGGGGTCAAGTCATCCTAGATTGGTATGTATATATATATACAATAGGGGTCAAGTCATCCCTAGATGGTATGTATAATATATACAATAGGGGTCAAGTCATCCTAGATGGTATGTGTATATATACAATAGGGGTCAAGTCATCCTAGATGGTATGTATATATATATACAATAGGGGTCAAGTCATCCTAGATGGTATGTATATATATACAATAGGGTCAAAGTCATCCTAGATGGTATGTATATATATACAATGGGGGTCAAGTCATCCTAGATGGTATGTATATATATACAATGGGGGTCAAGTCATCCTAGATGGTATGTATATATATATACAATAGGGGTCAAGTCATCCTAGATGGTATGTGTATATATACAATAGGGGTTCAAGTCATCCTGGATGGTATGTATATATATACAATAGGGGTCAAGTCATCCTAGATGGTATGTATATATATATACAATAGGGGTCAAGTCATCCTAGATGGTATGTATATATATACAATAGGGTCAAGTCATCCTAGATGGTATGTATATATATACAATAGGGGTCAAGTCATCCTAGATGGTATGTATATATATACAATAGGGGTCAAGTCATCCTAGATGTATGTATATATATATACAATAGGGGTCCAAGTCATCCTAGATGGTATGTATATATATACAATAGGGTCAAGTCATCCTAGATGGTATGTAATATTATACAATAGGGGTCAAGTCATCCTAGATGGTATGTATATATATATACAATAGGGGTCAAGTCATCCTAGGTGGTATGTATATATATATATAATAGGGGTCAAGTCATCCTAGATGGTATGTATATATATATACAATGGGGGTCAAGTCATCCTAGATGGTATGTATATATATACAATAGGGGTCAAGTCATCCTAGATGGTATGTATATATATACAATGGGGGTCAAGTCATCCTAGGTGGTATGTATATATATACAATAGGGGTCAAGTCATCCTAGATGGTATGTATATATATACAATAGGGGTCAAGTCATCCTAGATGGTATGTATGATATATACAATAGGGGCAAGTCAATCCTAGATGGTATGTTATATATACAATAGGGGTCAAGTCATCCTAGATGGTATGTATATATATACAATAGGGGGTCAAGTCATCCTAGATGGTATGTATATATATACAATAGGGGTCAAGTCATCCTAGATGGTATGTATATATACAATAGGGGTCAAGTCATCCTAGATGGTATGTATATATATACAATGGGGTCAAGTCATCCTAGATGGTATGTATATATAATACAATAGGGTCAAGTCATCCTAGATGGTATGTATTATATACAATAGGGGTCAAGTCATCCTAGATGGTATGTATATATATACAATAGGGGTCAAGTCATCCTAGATGGTATGTATATACTATACAATAGGGGTCCAAGTCATCCTAGATGGTATGTATATATATACAATAGGGGTCAAGTCATCCTAGATGGTATGTATATATATACAATAGGGGTCAAGTCATCATAGATGGTATGTATATATATACAATAGGGGTCAAGTCATCCTAGATGGTATGTATATATATACAATAGGGGTCAAGTCATCCTAGATGGTATGTATTATATACAATAGGGTCAAGTCATCCTAGGTGGTATTATATATATATAATAGGGGGTCAAGTCATCCTAGATGGTATGTATATATATACAATGGGGGTCAAGTCATCCTAGATGGTATGTATATATATACAATAGGGGTCAAGTCATCCTAGATGGTATGTATATATATACAATGGGGGTCAAGTCATCCTAGGGTGGTATGTATATATATACAATAGGGGTCAAGTCATCCTAGATGGTATGTATATATATACAATAGGGGTCAAGTCATCCTAGATGGTATGTATATATATACAATAGGGGGTCAAGTCATCCTAGATGGTATGTATATATATACAATAGGGTCAAGTCATCCTAGGTGGTATGTATATATATACAATAGGGGTCAAGTCATCCTAGATGGTATGTATATATATACAATAGGGGGTCAAGTCATCCTAGATGGTATGTATATATATACAATAGGGGTCAAGTCATCCTAGGTGGTATGTATATATATACAATAGGGGTCAAGTCATCCTAGAGTGGTATGTATATATATACAATAGGGGTCAAGTCATCCTAGATGGTATGTGTATATATACAATAGGGGTCAAGTCATCCTAGATGGTATGTGTATATATACAATGGGGGTCAAGTCATCCTAGATGGTATGTATATATATACAATAGGGGTCAAGTCATCCTAGGTGGTATGTATATATATACAATAGGGGTCAAGTCATCCTAGATGGTATGTATATATATACAATAGGGGTCAAGTCATCCTAGATGGTATGTATATATATATACAATAGGGGTCAAGTCATCCTAGATGGTATGTGCTATATATACAATGGGGGTCAAGTCATCCTAGATGGTATGTATATATACAATGGGGGTCAAGTCATCCTAGATGGTATGTATATATATACAATAGGGGTCAGTCATCCTAGGTGGTATGTATATATATACAATAGGGGTCAAGTCATCCTAGATGGATGTATATATATACAATAGGGTCAAGTCATCCTAGATGGTATGTATATATATACAATGGGGGTCAAGTCATCCTAGATGGTATGTATATATATATACAATAGGGGTCAAGTCATCCTAGATGGTATGTATATATATATACAATAGGGGTCAAGTCATCCTAGATGGTATGTATATATATACAATAGGGGTCAAGTCATCCTAGGTGGTATGTATATATATACAATAGGGGTCAGTCATCCTAGATGGTATGTATATATATACAATGGGGGTCAAGTCATCCTAGATGGTATGTATATATACAATGGGGGTCAAGTCATCCTAATGGTATGTATTATATATACAATAGGGGTCAAGTCATCCTAGATGGTATGTATATATATATACAATAGGGGTCAAGTCATCCTAGGTGGTATGTATATATATATATAATAGGGGTCAAGTCATCCTAGATGGTATGTATATATATACAATGGGGGTCAAGTCATCCTAGATGGTATGTATATATATACAATGGGGGTCAAGTCATCCTAGATGGTATGTATATATATACAATGGGGGTCAAGTCATCCTAGGTGGTATGTATATATATACAATAGGGGTAAAGTCATCCTAGATGGTATGTATATATATACAATAGGGGTCAAGTCATCCTAGGTGGTATGTATATATATACAATAGGGGTCAAGTCATCCTAGATGGTATGTATATATACAATAGGGGTCAAGTCATCCTAGATGGTATGTATATATATACAATAGGGGTCAAGTCATCCTAGATGGTATGTATATATATACAATAGGGGTCAAGTCATCCTAGATGGTATGTATATATATATACAATAGGGGTCAAGTCATCCTAGATGGTATGTATATATATACAATGGGGGTCAAGTCATCCTAGATGGTATGTATATATATATACAATAGGGGTCAAGTCATCCTAGATGGTATGTATATATATACAATAGGGGTCAAGTCATCCTAGATGGTATGTATATATATACAATAGGGGGCAAGTCATCCTAGATGGTATGTATATATATACAATAGGGGTCAAGTCATCCTAGATGGTATGTATATATAAACAATGGGGGTCAAGTCATCCTAGATGGTATGTATATATATATACAATAGGGGTCAAGTCATCCTAGATGGTATGTATATATATATACAATAGGGGTCAAGTCATCCTAGATGGTATGTATATATATATACAATAGGGGTCAAGTCATCCTAGATGGTATGTATATATATATACAATAGGGGTCAAGTCATCCTAGATGGTATGTATATATATACAATAGGGGGCAAGTCATCCTAGATGGTATGTATATATATACAATAGGGGTCAAGTCATCCTAGATGGTATGTATATATATACAATAGGGGGTAAAGTCATCCTAGATGGTATGTATATATATACAATAGGGGTCAAGTCATCCTAGGTGGTATGTAATATATACAATAGGGGTCAAGTCATCCTAGATGGTATGTATATATATATACAATAGGGGTCAAGTCATCCTAGATGGTATGTATATATATACAATAGGGTCAAGTCATCCTAGATGGTATGTGTATATATACAATAGGGGTCAAGTCATCCTAGATGGTATGTATATATATTACAATAGGGGTCAAGTCATCCTAGATGGTATGTATATATATACAATAGGGGTCAAGTCATCCTAGATGGTATGTATATATATACAATGGGGTCAAGTCATCCTAGATGGTATGTATATATATACAATGGGGGTCAAGTCATCCTAGATGGTATGTATATATATACAATAGGGGTCAAGTCATCCTAGATGGTATGTGTATATATACAATAGGGGTCAAGTCATCCTGGATGGTATGTATATATATACAATAGGGGTCAAGTCATCCTAGATGGTATGTATATATATACAATAGGGGGCAAGTCATCCTAGATGGTATGTATATATATACAATAGGGGTCAAGTCATCCTAGATGGTATGTATATATATACAATGGGGGTCAAGTCATCCTAGATGGTATGTATATATATATACAATAGGGGTCAAGTCATCCTAGATGGTATGTATATATATACAATAGGGGTCAAGTCATCCTAGATGGTATGTGTATATATACAATAGGGGTCAAGTCATCCTAGATGGTATGTATATATATACAATAGGGGTCAAGTAATCCTAGATGGTATGTATATATATACAATAGGGGTCAAGTCATCCTAGATGGTATGTATATATATACAATAGGGGTCAAGTCATCCTAGATGGTATGTATATATATACAATAGGGGTCAAGTCATCCTAGATGGTATATATATATACAATAGGGGTCAAGTCATCCTAGATGGTATGTATATATATACAATAGGGGTCAAGTCATCCTAGATGGTATATATATATATACAATAGGGGTCAAGTCATCCTAGATGGTATGTATATATATACAATAGGGGTCAAGTCATCCTAGATGGTATGTAGTATATATACAATAGGGGTCAAGTCATCCTAGATGGTATGTATATATATACAATGGGGGTCAAGTCATCCTAGATGGTATGTATATATACAATAGGGGTCAAGTCATCCTAGATGGTATGTATATATATACAATGGGGTCAAGTCATCCTAGATGGTATGTATATATATACAATAGGGGTCAAGTCATCCTAGATGGTATGTATATATACAATGGGGTCAAGTCATCCTAGATGGTATGTGTATATACAATAGGGGTCAAGTCATCCTAGATGGTATGTATATATATACAATGGGGCAAGTCATCCTAGATGGTATGTATATATATACAATAGGGTCAAGTCATCCTAGATGGTATGTATATATACAATAGGGGCAAGTCATCCTAGATGGTATGTATATATACAATAGGGGTCAAGTCTCCTAGATGGTATGTATATATATACAATGGGGTCAAGTCATCCTAGATGGTATGTATATATATACAATAGGGGTCAAGTCATCCTAGATGGTATGTATATATATACAATAGGGGTCAAGTCATCCTAGATGGTATGTATATATACAATAGGGGGCAAGTCATCCTAGATGGTATGTATATATATACAATAGGGGTCAGTCATCCTAGGTGGTATGTATATATATACAATAGGGGTCAAGTCATCCTAGATGTGTATGTATATATATACAATGGAGGTCAAGTCATCCTAGATGGTATGTATATATATATACAATAGGGGTCAAGTCATCCTAGATGGTATGTGTATATATACAATAGGGGTCAAGTCATCCTAGATGGTATGTATATATATACAATAGGGGTCAAGTCATCCTAGATGGTATGTATATATATACAATAGGGGCAAGTCATCCTAGATGGTATGTATATATAACAATAGGGGTCAAGTCATCCTAGATGGTATGTATATATATACAATGGGGGTCAAGTCATCCTAGATGGTATGTATATATATATACAATAGGGGTCAAGTCATCCTAGATGGTATGTATATATATACAATAGGGGTCAAGTCATCCTAGATGGTATGTATATATATACAATGGGGGTCAAGTCATCCTAGATGGTATGTATATATATATACAATAGGGGTCAAGTCATCCTAGGTGGTATGTATATATATACAATAGGGTCAAGTCATACTAGATGGTATGTATATATATACAATAGGGGTCAAGTCATCCTAGATGGTATGTCTATATATATACAATAGGGGTCAAGTCATCCTAGATGGTATGTTATATATACAATAGGGGTCAAGTCATCCTAGATGGTATGTGTATATATACAATAGGGGTCAAGTTCATCCTAGATGGTATGTATATATATACAATAGGGGTCAAGTAATCCTAGATGGTATGTATATATATACAATAGGGGTCAAGTCATCCTAGATGGTATGTATATATATACAATAGGGGTCAAGTCATCCTAGATGGTATGTATATATATACAATAGGGTCACGTCATCCTATGTGGTATGTATTATATAGAACAATGGGGGTCAAGAGGTCTATCCTAGATGGTATGTATATATATACAATAGGGGTCAAGTCATCCTAGATGGTATGTTATATATACAATAGGGGTCAAGTCATCCTAGATGGTATGTATATATATACAATAGGGGTCAAGTCATCCTAGATGGTATGTAATATATATACAATGGGGGTCAAGTCATCCTAGATGGTATGTATATATACAATAGGGGTCAAGTCATCCTAGATGGTATGTATATATATACAATAGGGGTCAAGTCATCCTAGATGGTATGTATATATATACAATGGGGGTCAAGTCATCCTAGATGGTATGTATATATATACAATGGGGGTCAAGTCATCCTAGATGGTATGTATATATATACAATAGGGGGTCAAGTCATCCTAGGTGGTATGTATATATATACAATAGGGGTCAAGTCATCCTAGATGGTATGTATATATATACAATAGGGGTCAAGTCATCCTAGATGGTATGTATATATATACAATAGGGGTCAAGTCATCCTAGGTGGATGGTAAGGTATAGGTATATACAATAGGGGTCAAGTCATCCTAGATGGTATGTGTATATATACATAGGGGTCAAGTCATCCTAGATGGTATGTATATATATATACAATAGGGGTCAAGTCATCCTAGATGGTATGTATATATATACAATAGGGTCAAGTCATCCTAGATGGTATGTATATATATACAATGGGGGTCAAGTCATCCTAGATGGTATGTATATATACAATGGGGGTCAAGTCATCCTAGATGGTATGTGTATATATACAATAGGGGTCAAGTCATCCTAGATGGTATGTATATATATACAATAGGGGTCAAGTCATCCTAGATGGTATGTATATATATACAATAGGGGTCAAGTCATCCTAGATGGTATGTATATATATACAATGGGGGTCAAGTCATCCTAGATGGTATGTATATATATACAATAGGGGTCAAGTCATCCTAGGTGGTATGTACAGACGTGGACAAAATTGTTGGTACCCTTTGGTCAATGAAAGAAAAAGTCACAATGGTCACAGAAATAACTTTAATCTGACAAAAGTAATAATAAATTAAAATTCTATAAATGTTAACCAATGAAAGTCAGACATTGTTTTTCAACCATGCTTCAACAGAATTATGTAAAAAAATAAACTCATGAAACAGGCATGGACAAAAATGATGGTACCCCTAGAAAACACAGAACATAATGTGACCAAAGGGACATGTTAATTCAAGGTGTGTCCACTAATTAGCATCACAGGTGTCTACAACCTTGTAATCAGCCATTGGGCCTATATATATGGCTCCAGGTAATCACTGTGTTGTTTGGTGATATGGTGTGTACCACACTCGACATGGACCAGAGGAAGCAAAGGAAAGAGCTGTCTCAAGAGATCAGAAAGAAAATTATAGACAAGCATGTTAAAGGTAAAGGCTATAAGACCATCTCCAAGCAACTAGATGTTCCTGTGAGTACAGTTGCACATATTATTCATAAGTTTAAGATCCATGGGACTGTAGCCAACCTCCCTGGACGTGGCCGCAGGAGGAAAATTGATGACAAATCTAAGAGACGGATAATCCGAATGGTAACAAAAGAGCCTAGAAAGACTTCTAAAGAGATTCAAGGTGAACTTCATGCTCAAGGAACATCAGTGTCAGATCGCACCATCCGTCGTTGTTTGAGCCAAAGTGGACTACATGGGAGACGACCAAGGAGGACACCATTGTTGAAAACGAATCATAAAAAAGCAAGACTGGAATATGCCAAACTACATGTTGACAAGCCACAAAGCTTCTGGGAGAATGTCCTGTGGACAGATGAGACAAAAATCGAAGTTTTTGCCAAGGCACATCAGCTGTATGTTCACAGACGAAAAAATGAAGCATATCAAGAAAAGAACACTGTCCCTACTGTGAAACATGGAGGAGGCTCTGTTATGTTCTGGGGCTGCTTTGCTGCGTCTGGCACAGGGTGTCTTGAATCTGTGCAGGGTACAATGAAATCTCAAGACTATCAAGGAATTCTAGAGAGAAATGTACTAGCCAGTGTCAGAAAGCTTGGTCTCAGTCGCAGGTCATGGGTCTTGCAACAGGACAATGACCCAAAACACACCGCTAAAAACACCCAAGAATGGCTAAGAGGAAAAAATTGGACTATTCTAAAGTGGCCTTCTATGAGCCCTGACCTCAATCCTATTGAGCATCTTTGGAAGGAGCTGAAACATGCAGTCTGGAAAAGGCACCCTTCAAACCGGACACAACTGGAGCAGTTTGCTCATGAGGAGTGGGCCAAAATACCTGCTGAGAGGTGCAGATGTCTCATTGACAGTTACAGGAAGCGTTTGATTGCAGTGATTGCCTCAAAAGGTTGCGCAACAAAATATTAAGTTAGGGGTACCATCATTTTTGTCCATGCCTGTTTCATGAGTTTATTTTTTTACATAATTCTGTTGAAGCATGGTTGAAAAACAATGTCTGACTTTCATTGGTTAACATTTATAGAATTTTAATTTATTATTACTTTTGTCAGATTAAAGTTATTTCTGTGACCATTGTGACTTTTTCTTTCATTGACCAAAGGGTACCAACAATTTTGTCCACGTCTGTATATATATACAATAGGGGTCAAGTCATCCTAGATGGTATGTATATATATACAATAGGGGTCAAGTCATCCTAGATGGTATGTATATATATACAATAGGGGTCAAGTCATCCTAGATGGTATGTATATATATACAATAGGGGTCAAGTCATCCTAGATGGTATGTATATATATATACAATAGGGGTCAAGTCATCCTAGATGGTATGTATATATATACAATGGGGGTCAAGTCATCCTAGATGGTATGTATATATATATAATAGGGGTCAAGTCATCCTAGATGGTATGTATATATATACAATAGGGGTCAAGTCATCCTAGATGGTATGTATATATATACAATAGGGGTCAAGTCATCCTAGGTGGTATGTATATATACAATAGGGGTCAAGTCATCCTAGATGGTATGTGTATATATACAATAGGGGTCAAGTCATCCTAGATGGTATGTATATATATACAATAGGGGTCAAGTCATCCTAGATGGTATGTATATATATACAATGGGGGTCAAGTCATCCTAGATGGTATGTATATATATATACAATAGGGGTCAAGTCATCCTAGATGGTATGTATATATATACAATAGGGGTCAAGTCATCCTAGATGGTATGTATATATATACAATGGGGGGTCAAGTCATCCTAGATGGTATGTATATATATATACAATAGGGGTCAAGTCATCCTAGATGGTATGTATATATATACAATGGGGGTCAAGTCATCCTAGATGGTATGTATATATATATACAATAGGGGTCAAGTCATCCTAGATGGTATGTATATATATACAATAGGGGTCAAGTCATCCTAGATGGTATGTATATATATACAATAGGGGTCAAGTCATCCTAGATGGTATGTATATATATACAATAGGGGTCAAGTCATCCTAGATGGTATGTATATATATACAATAGGGGTCAAGTCATCCTAGATGGTATGTATATATATACAATGGGGGTCAAGTCATCCTAGATGGTATGTATATATATACAATAGGGGTCAAGTCATCCTAGATGGTATGTATATATATACAATGGGGGTCAAGTCATCCTAGATGGTATGTATATATATATACAATAGGGGTCAAGTCATCCTAGATGGTATGTGTATATATATACAATAGGGGTCAAGTCATCCTAGATGGTATGTATATATATACAATGGGGGTCAAGTCATCCTAGATGGTATGTATATATATACAATAGGGGTCAAGTCATCCTAGGTGGTATGTATATATATACAATGGGGGTCAAGTCATCCTAGATGGTATGTATATATATACAATAGGGGTCAAGTCATCCTAGATGGTATGTGTATATATACAATAGGGGTAAAGTCATCCTAGATGGTATGTATATATATACAATAGGGGTAAAGTCATCCTAGGTGGTATGTATATATATACAATGGGGGTCAAGTCATCCTAGATGGTATGTATATATATACAATAGGGGTCAAGTCATCCTAGATGGTATGTATATATATACAATAGGGGTCAAGTCATCCTAGATGGTATGTATATATATACAATAGGGGTCAAGTCATCCTAGATGGTATGTATATATATACAATAGGGGTCAAGTCATCCTAGATGGTATGTATATATATACAATGGGGGTCAAGTCATCCTAGATGGTATGTATATATATACAATAGGGGTCAAGTCATCCTAGATGGTATGTATATATATACAATGGGGGTCAAGTCATCCTAGATGGTATGTATATATATATACAATAGGGGTCAAGTCATCCTAGATGGTATGTGTATATATATACAATAGGGGTCAAGTCATCCTAGATGGTATGTATATATATACAATGGGGGTCAAGTCATCCTAGATGGTATGTATATATATACAATAGGGGTCAAGTCATCCTAGGTGGTATGTATATATATACAATGGGGGTCAAGTCATCCTAGATGGTATGTATATATATACAATAGGGGTCAAGTCATCCTAGATGGTATGTGTATATATACAATAGGGGTAAAGTCATCCTAGATGGTATGTGTATATATACAATGGGGGTCAAGTCATCCTAGGTGGTATGTATATATATACAATGGGGGTCAAATGTTATTTAAAGAGGTAAATGTATATACTGCATCTAAATCCCAGGTATGTTTTTATGATCTTTAAGAGATTTACCCCTTATCTGCAGTTTTACTTAACCGAGAAGTCGGCTAAATAAAACAACCATACAATAATTGTTCATTCAAGCCCCTTAGATGAACAGTCTTGAGTTCATATGTTCACCAAGCCTCTCTCTGTAATAGTTTTTGGTCCCAAATTACATGAGATTTGACCCCCATTTTTAGCATCTATGATTTCATTGATAGGACCTGCCGGGTTAAACCCTCTATTGCGCATGCGCCAGGTTATTTGGTTATTACCCGTACGCTGCGCTTATTAATTAAATGAATAGGGATGTACGAGGGTTGAGGACCTTTGACTCTACCTCCTCCCTCGGTCCAGCCTCTAAAGATTGAAGACAGCACACAGGGGGCGGAACTATAACCTAAGGGAACGCCCGCCGACTAGAGTTGAGCGAACACCTGGATGTTCGGGTTCGAGAAGTTCGGCCGAACATCCCGGAAATGTTCGGGTTCGGGATCCGAACCCGATCCGAACTTCGTCCCGAACCCGAACCCCATTGAAGTCAATGGGGACCCGAACTTTTCGGCACTAAAAAGGCTGTAAAACAGCCCAGGAAAGAGCTAGAGGGCTGCAAAAGGCAGCAACATGTAGGTAAATCCCCTGCAAACAAATGTGGATAGGGAAATGAATTAAAATAAAAATTAAATAAATAAAAATTAACCAAAATCAATTGGAGAGAGGTTCCATAGCAGAGAATCTGGCTTCCCGTCACCCACCACTGGAACAGTCCATTCTCAGATATTTAGGCCCCGGCACCCAGGCAGAGGAGAGAGGTCCCGTAACAGAGAATCTGTCTTCATGTCAGCAGAGAATTAGTCTGCATGTCATAGCAGAGAATGAGGCTTCACGTCAGCCACCACTGCAACAGTCCATTGGCATATATTTAGGCCCAGCACCCAGGCAGAGGAGGGAGGTCCCGTAACAGAGAATCTGTCTTCATGTCAGCAGAGAATTAGTCTGCATGTCATAGCAGAGAATGAGGCTTCACGTCAGCCACCACTGCAACAGTCCATTGGCATATATTTAGGCCCAGCACACACACAGGCAGAGGAGAGAGGTCCCGTAACAGAGAATCTGGCTTCATGTCAGCAGAGAATCAGTCTGCATGTCATAGCAGAGAATGAGGCTTCACGTCAGCCACCACTGCAACAGTCCATTGGCATATATTTAGGCCCAGCACACACACAGGCAGAGGAGAGAGGTCCCGTAACAGAGAATCTGGCTTCATGTCAGCAGAGAATCAGTCTGCATGTCATAGCAGAGAATGAGGCTTCACGTCAGCCACCACTGCAACAGTCCATTGGCATATATTTAGGCCCAGCACCCAGGCAGAGGAGGGAGGTCCCGTAACAGAGAATCTGTCTTCATGTCAGCAGAGAATTAGTCTGCATGTCATAGCAGAGAATGAGGCTTCACGTCAGCCACCACTGCAACAGTCCATTGGCATATATTTAGGCCCAGCACACACACAGGCAGAGGAGAGAGGTCCCGTAACAGAGAATCTGGCTTCATGTCAGCAGAGAATCAGTCTGCATGTCATAGCAGAGAATGAGGCTTCACGTCAGCCACCACTGCAACAGTCCATTGGCATATATTTAGGCCCAGCACACACACAGGCAGAGGAGAGAGGTCCCGTAACAGAGAATCTGGCTTCATGTCAGCAGAGAATCAGTCTGCATGTCATAGCAGAGAATGAGGCTTCACGTCAGCCACCACTGCAACAGTCCATTGGCATATATTTAGGCCCAGCACCCAGGCAGAGGAGGGAGGTCCCGTAACAGAGAATCTGTCTTCATGTCAGCAGAGAATTAGTCTGCATGTCATAGCAGAGAATGAGGCTTCACGTCAGCCACCACTGCAACAGTCCATTGGCATATATTTAGGCCCAGCACCCAGGCAGAGGAGGGAGGTCCCGTAACAGAGAATCTGTCTTCATGTCAGCAGAGAATTAGTCTGCATGTCATAGCAGAGAATGAGGCTTCACGTCAGCCACCACTGGAACAGTCCATTCTCAGATATTTAGGCCCCGGCACCCAGGCAGAGGAGAGAGGTCCCGTAACAGAGAATCTGTCTTCATGTCAGCAGAGAATTAGTCTGCATGTCATAGCAGAGAATGAGGCTTCACGTCAGCCACCACTGCAACAGTCCATTGGCATATATTTAGGCCCAGCACCCAGGCAGAGGAGAGAGGTCCCGTAACAGACAATCTGGCTTCATGTCAGCAGAGAATCAGTCTGCATGTCATAGCAGAGAATCAGGCTTCACGTCACCCACCACTGCAACAGTCCATTGTCATAAATTTAGGCCCAGCACTAGTGTTGAGCGGCATGTCCCATATTCGAATTCGCGAAATTTTGTGAATATTCGAAAGAATATTCGTAAAATATTCGCGATTATTCAAATTCGTTATTATTTCGCATATGCGATAATTCGAATTATCGCATAATACATATGCTATGCAAAATTCACATGTGCGCTAATGAAATCGCCTTACGAAGATTCGCAACTCAATTCAATCACTAATGTATGAATGCAATGCCCTTTGCCTCTGTTCTGGGACAAGTGTAGATATTCGCATGTGCGCTAATAAAATCGCCTTACGAAGATTCGCACCTCAATCACTTTCTAGGGAATGTGAGACTTTTGGGAATCAATCGAGATACAGTGGGGGGTGATGACAGTAGTTGACAGAGTACAGATCAATGTAATCTGTAAGGTGGAAAGTAAAATAAAAAATACGAATATTCGTAAATCGACTTTTACGAAGTTCTACGTATTCGCGAATATGGTGCTATACTATATGAATGCACAGGCCTTTGCCTCTCTGTTCTGGGGACAAGTGTAGATATTTGCATTTGCGTTAATAAAATCGCCTTACGAAGATTCGCAGCTCAATTCAATCACTAATGTATGAATGCAAAGCCCTTTGCCTCTGTTCTGGGACAAGTGTAGATATTCGCATGTGCGCTAATAAAATCGCCTTACGAAGATTCGCAACTCAATTCACTAATGTATGAATGCAAAGCCCTTTGCCTCTGTTCTGGGACGTGCCGATATTCGCATGTGCGCTAATAAAATCGCCTTACGAAGATTCGCGCCTCAATCACTTTCTAGGCAATGTGAGTAAGATCTGAGCTGTTGGACCTTTGGGAAACAATCAATTATATGTGTACTGTAATTTTGTGGGGGGGGGGGGGGAAACAAAAAACGAATATTCGTTTTTACGAATATATAGCACTATATTCGAAATATTCGCGAAATCGCGAAGTTGCGATATTCGCGAAAAAAATTTGCTTTTCGAATATTCGCGCTCAACACTACCCAGCACCCAGGCAGAGGAGAGAGGTCCCGTAACAGAGAATCTGGCTTCATGTCAGCAGAGAATCAGTCTTCATATCATAGCAGAGAATCAGGCTTCACGTCACCCACCACTGCAACAGTCAATTGTCATAAATTTAGGCCCAGCACCCAGGCAGAGGAGAGAGCTCCCGTAACAGAGGATCTGGCTTCATGTCAGCAGAGAATCAGTCTGCATGTCATAGCAGAGAATGAGGCTTCACGTCACCCACCACTGCAACAGTCCATTGGCATATATTTAGGCCTAGCACACAGGCAGAGCAGAGAGGTCCCGTAACAGACAATCTGGCTTCATGTCAGCAGAGAATCAGTCTGCATGTCATAGCAGAGAATGAGGCTTCACGTCACCCACCACTGCAACAGTCCATTGGCATATATTTAGGCCTAGCACACAGGCAGAGCAGAGAGGTCCCGTAACAGACAATCTGGCTTCATGTCAGCAGAGAATCAGTCTGCATGTCATAGCAGAGAATGAGGCTTCACGTCACCCACCACTGCAACAGTCCATTGGCATATATTTAGGCCTAGCACACAGGCAGAGCAGAGAGGTCCCGTAACAGACAATCTGGCTTCATGTCAGCAGAGAATCAGTCTGCATGTCATAGCAGAGAATGAGGCTTCACGTCACCCACCACTGCAACAGTCCATTGGCATATATTTAGGCCTAGCACACAGGCAGAGCAGAGAGGTCCCGTAACAGACAATCTGGCTTCATGTCAGCAGAGAATCAGTCTGCATGTCATAGCAGAGAATGAGGCTTCACGTCACCCACCACTGCAACAGTCCATTGGCATATATTTAGGCCTAGCACACAGGCAGAGCAGAGAGGTCCCGTAACAGACAATCTGGCTTCATGACAGCAGAGAATCAGTCTGCATGTCATAGCAGAGAATGAGGCTTCACGTCAGCCACCACTGCAACAGTCCATTGGCATATATTTAGGCCTAGCACACAGGCAGAGCAGAGAGGTCCCGTAACAGACAATCTGGCTTCATGACAGCAGAGAATCAGTCTGCATGTCATAGCAGAGAATCAGGCTTCACGTCAGCCACCACTGCAACAGTCCATTGTCATAAATTTAGGCCCAGCACCCAGGCAGAGGAGAGAGGTCCCGTAACAGAGAATCTGGCTTCATGTCAGCAGAGAATCAGTCTTCATATCATAGCAGAGAATCAGGCTTCACGTCACCCACCACTGTAAGAGTCAATTTTCATAAATTTAGGCCCAGAACCCAGGCAGAGGAGAAAGGTCCCGTAACAGACAATCTGGCTTCATGTCAGCAGAGAATCAGTCTTCATATCATAGCAGAGAATCAGGCTTCACGTCACCCACCACTGCAACAGTCAATTGTCATAAATTTAGGCCCAGCACCCAGGCAGAGGAGAGAGCTCCCGTAACAGAGGATCTGGCTTCATGTCAGCAGAGAATCAGTCTGCATGTCATAGCAGAGAATGAGGCTTCACGTCACCCACCACTGCAACAGTCCATTGGCATATATTTAGGCCTAGCACACAGGCAGAGCAGAGAGGTCCCGTAACAGACAATCTGGCTTCATGTCAGCAGAGAATCAGTCTGCATGTCATAGCAGAGAATGAGGCTTCACGTCACCCACCACTGCAACAGTCCATTGGCATATATTTAGGCCTAGCACACAGGCAGAGCAGAGAGGTCCCGTAACAGACGATCTGGCTTCATGTCAGCAGAGAATCAGTCTGCATGTCATAGCAGAGAATCAGGCTTCACGTCAGCCACCACTGCAACAGTCCATGGTCATAAATTTAGGCCCAGCACCCAGGCAGAGGAGAGAGGTCCCGTAACAGACAATCTGGCTTCATGTCAGCAGAGAATTAGTCTGCATGTCATAGCAGAGAATCAGGCTTCATGTCAGCCACCACTGCAACAGTCCATTGGCATATATTTAGGCCTAGCACACAGGCAGAGGAGAGGTTCATTCAACTTTGGGTAGCATCGCAATATAATGGTAAAATGAAAATAAAAATAGGATTGAATGAGGAAGTGCCCTGGAGTCCAATAATATATGGTTATGGGGAGGTAGTTAATGTCTAATCTGGACAAGGGACGGACAGGTCCTGTGGGATCCATGCCTGGTTCATTTTTATGAACGTCAGCTTGTCCACATTGGCTGTAGACAGGCGGCTGCGTTTGTCTGTAATGACGCCCCCTGCCGTGCTGAATACACGTTCAGACAAAACGCTGGCTGCCGGGCAGGCCAGCACCTCCAAGGCATAAAAGGCTAGCTCTGGCCACGTGGACAATTTAGAGACCCAGAAGTTGAATGGGGCCGAACCATCAGTCAGTACGTGGAGGGGTGTGCACACGTACTGTTCCACCATGTTAGTGAAATGTTGCCTCCTGCTAACACGTTGCGTATCAGGTGGTGGTGCAGTTAGCTGTGGCGTGTTGACAAAAGTTTTCCACATCTCTGCCATGCTAACCCTGCCCTCAGAGGAGCTGGCCGTGACACAGCTGCCTTGGCGACCTCTTGCTCCTCCTCTGCCTTGGCCTTGGGCTTCCACTTGTTCCCCTGTGACATTTGGGAATGCTCTCAGTAGCGCGTCTACCAACGTGCGCTTGTACTCGCGCATCTTCCTATCACGCTCCAGTGCAGGAAGTAAGGTGGGCACATTGTCTTTGTAGCGTGGATCCAGCAGGGTGGCAACCCAGTAGTCCGCACAGGTTAAAATGTGGGCAACTCTGCTGTCGTTGCGCAGGCACTGCAGCATGTAGTCGCTCATGTGTGCCAGGCTGCCCAGGGGTAAGGACAAGCTGTCCTCTGTGGGAGGCGTATCGTCATCGTCCTGCCTTTCCCCCCAGCCACGCACCAGTGATGGACCCGAGCTGCGTTGGGTGCCACCCCGCTGTGACCATGCTTCATCCTCATCCTCCTCCACCTCCTCCTCATCCTCGTCCTCCTCGTCCTCCAGTAGTGGGCCCTGGCTGGCCACATTTGTACCTGGCCTCTGCTGTTGCAAAAAACCTCCCTCTGAGTCACTTCGAAGAGACTGGCCTGAAAGTGCTAAAAATGACCCCTCTTCCTCATCCTCCTCCTCCTCCTCCTGGGCCACCTCCTGTTCCATCATCGCCCTAAGTGTTTTCTCAAGGAGACATAGAAGTGGTATTGTAACGCTGATAACGGTGTCATCGCCACTGGCCATGTTGGTGGAGTACTCGAAACAGCGCAACAGGGCACACAGGTCTCGCATGGAGGCCCAGTCATTGGTGGTGAAGTGGTGCTGTTCTGTAGTGCGACTGACCCGTGCGTGCTGCAGCTGAAACTCCACTATGGCCTGCTGCTGCTCGCACAGTCTGTCCAGCATGTGCAAGGTGGAGTTCCACCTGGTGGGCACGTCGCATATGAGGCGGTGAGCGGGAAGGCCGAAGTTACGCTGTAGCGCAGACAGGCGAGCAGCAGGCAGGATGTGAACGCCGGAAGCGCGAACAGACGGCCCGCACTTTATGCAGCAGCTCTGACATGTCGGGGTAGTTGTGAATGAACTTCTGCACCACCAAATTCAGCACATGCGCCAAGCAAGGGATGTGCGTCAAATTGGCTAGTCCCAGAGCTGCAACGAGATTTCGCCCATTATCACACACCACCAGGCCGGGCTTGAGGCTCACCGGCAGCAACCACTCGTCGGTCTGTTGTTCTAATACCCCGCCACAACTCCTGTGCGGTGTGGGGCCTGTCCCCCAAACATATGAGTTTCAGAATGGCCTGCTGACGTTTACCCCGGGCTGTGCTGAAGTTGGTGGTGAAGGTGTGTGGCTGACTGGATGAGCAGGTGGAAGAAGAGGAGGAGGAAGCCGAGAAGGAGGAGGTGGCAACAGGAGGCAAAGAATGTTGCCCTGCGATCCTTGGCGGCGGAAGGACGTGCGCCAAACAGCTCTCCGCCTGGGGCCCAGCTGCCACTACATTTACCCAGTGTGCAGTTAGGGAGATATAGCGTCCCTGGCCGTGCTTACTGGTCCACGTATCTGTGGTTAGGTGGACCTTGCTACAGATGGCGTTGCGCAGTGCACACTTGATTTTATCGGATACTTGGTTGTGCAGGGAAGGCACGGCTCTCTTGGAGAAGTAGTGCCGGCTGGGAACAACATACTGTGGGACAGCAAGCGACATGAGCTGTTTGAAGCTGTCTGTGTCCACCAGCCTAAATGACAGCATTTCATAGGCCAGTAGTTTAGAAATGCTGGCATTCAGGGCCAGGGATCGAGGGTGGCTAGGTGGGAATTTACGCTTTCTATCAAATGTTTGTGAGATGGAGAGCTGAACGCTGGCGTGTGACATGGTTGAGACGCTTGGTGACGGAGGTGGTGGTGGTGGTGTTGGTGGTACATCCCCTGTTTGCTGGGCGGCAGGTGCCAACGTTCCTCCAGAGGCGGAGGAAGAGGCCGAGGCGGCAGCAGCAGAATAGGCCGAGGCGGCAGCAGCAGAAGAGGTAGCAGGGGGAGCCTGAGTGACTTCCTTGGTTTTAAGGTGTTTACTCCACTGCAGTTCATGCTTTGCATGCAGGTGCCTGGTCATGCAGGTTGTGCTCAGGTTCAGAACGTTAATGCCTCGCTTCAGGCTCTGATGGCACAGCGTGCAAACCACTCGGGTCTTGTCGTCAGCACATTGTTTGAAGAAGTGCCATGCCAGGGAACTCCTTGAAGCTGCCTTTGGGGTGCTCGGTCCCAGATGGCGGCGGTCAGTAGCAGGCGGAGTCTCTTGGCGGCGGGTGTTCTGCTTTTGCCCACTGCTCCCTCTTTTGCTACGCTGTTGGCTCGGTCTCACCACTGCCTCTTCCTCCGAACTGTGAAAGTCAGTGGCACGACCTTCATTCCATGTGGGGTCTAGGACCTCATCGTCCCCTGCATCGTCTTCCACCCAGTCTTGATCCCTGACCTCCTGTTCAGTCTGCACACTGCAGAAAGACGCAGCAGTTGGCACCTGTGTTTCGTCATCATCAGAGACATGCTGAGGTGGTATTCCCATGTCCTCATCATCAGGAAACATAAGTGGTTGTGCGTCAGTGCATTCTATGTCTTTCACCGCTGGGGAAGGGCTAGGTGGATGCCCTTGGGAAACCCTGCCAGCGGAGTCTTCAAACAGCATAAGAGACTGCTGCATAACTTGAGGCTGAGACAGTTTCCCTGGTATGCATGGGGGTGATGTGACAGACTGATGGGGTTGGTTTTCAGGCGCCATCTGTGCGCTTTCTGCAGAAGACTGGGTGGGAGATAATGTGAACGTGCTGGATCCACTGTCGGCCACCCAATTGACTAATGCCTGTACCTGCTCAGGCCTTACCATCCTTAGAACGGCATTGGGCCCCACCATATATCGCTGTAAATTCTGGCGGCTACTGGGACCTGAGGTAGTTGGTACACTAGGACGTGTGGATGTGGCAGAACGGCCACGTCCTCTCCCAGCACCAGAGGGTCCACTAACACCACCACGACCATGTCCACGTCCGCGTCCCTTACTAGATGTTTTTCTCATTGTTATGGTTCACCACAACAACAAATATATTATTTGGCCCAATGTATTGTATTCAAATTCAGCGGGATATAAATTTGAGGCCTAGTATTTAGGCGCTGGGTGACCGGTATGGATTTAGTGACAGAATTAGACTTGGAAATGCACAGAAGCGTGTGTGTGAAGTTATTCTGAATGACCCTATGTGCACCTTCAATATTATATACCCTTTTAGGGATAGATTTCAAATAGCTCTGATATAGCAGAAACCACTAAATTATGAAATTGCTAAATTGGGAATTGTACTTCAACCCAGAACAAAAAATGTGCTTTGACGGACACTAAATATCTTGCCCAGCAACAACAGTACAGCGGTGGTAACGAGAGATTTAGAGGGATTAAATTTGAGGCCTAGTATTTAGGCGCTGGGTCACCGGTATGGATTTAGTGACAGAATTAGACTTGGAAATGCACAGTAAGCGTGTGTGTGAAGTTATTCTGAATGACCCTATGTGCACCTTCAATATTATATACCCTTTTAGGGATAGATTTCAAATAGCTCTGATATAGCAGAAACCACTAAATTATGAAATTGCTAAATTGGGAATTGTACTTCAACCCAGAACAAAAAATGTGCTTTGACGGACACTAAATATCTTGCCCAGCAACAACAGTACAGTGGTGGGTAACGAGAGATTTAGAGGGATTTAAATTTGAGGCCTAGTATTTAGGCGCTGGGTCACCGGTATGGATTTAGTGACAGAATTAGACTTGGAAATGCACAGAAGCGTGTGTGTGAAGTTATTCTGAATGACCCTATGTGCACCTTCAATATTATATACCCTTTTAGGGATAGATTTCAAATAGCTCTGATATAGCAGAAACCACTAAATTATGAAATTGCTAAATTGGGAATTGTACTTCAACCCAGAACAAAAAATGTGCTTTGACGGACACTAAATATCTTGCCCAGCAACAACAGTACAGCGGTGGGTAACGAGAGATTTAGAGGGATTTAAATTTGAGGCCTAGTATTTAGGCGCTGGGTCACCGGTATGGGTTTAGTGCCAGAATTAGACTTGGAAATACACAGTAGCGGGTGTGTGTGAAGTTATTCTGAATGACCCTATGTGCACCTTGAATATTATATACCCTTTTAGGGATAGATTTCAAATAGCTCTGATATAGCAGAAACCACTAAATTATGAAATTGCTAAATTGGGAATTGTATTTCAACCCAGAACAAGAAATGTGCTTGACGGACACTAAATAACTCGCCCAGCTACAGCACTAAGGACAGATTTAGCGGGATATAAATTTGAGGCCTAGTATTTAGGCGCTGGGTGACAGGTATGGGTTTAGTGCCAGAATTAGACTTGGAAATACACAGTAGCGGGTGTGTGTGAAGTTATTCTGAATGACCCAATGTGCACCTTGAATATTATATACCCTTTTAGGGATAGATTTCAAATAGCTCTGATATAGCAGAAACCACTAAATTATGAAATTGCTAAATTGGGAATTGTACTTCAACCCAGAACAAGAAATGTGCTTTGACGGACACTAAATATCTTGCCCAGCAACAACAGTACACCGGTGGGTAACGAGAGATTTAGAGGGAATTAAATTTGAGGCCTAGTATTTAGGCGCTGGGTCACCGGTATGGATTTAGTGACAGAATTAGACTTGGAAATACACAGTAGCGGGTGTGTGTGAAGTTATTCTGAATGACCCTATGTGCACCTTCAATATTATATACCCTTTTAGGGATAGATTTCAAATAGCTCTGATATAGCAGAAACCACTAAATTATGAAATTGCTAAATTGGGAATTGTACTTCAACCCAGAACAAAAAATGTGCTTTGACGGACACTAAATATCTTGCCCAGCAACAACAGTACAGCGGTGGGTAACGAGAGATTTAGAGGGAATTAAATTTGAGGCCTAGTATTTAGGCGCTGGGTCACCGGTATGGATTTAGTGACAGAATTAGACTTGGAAATACACAGTAGCGGGTGTGTGTGAAGTTATTCTGAATGACCCTATGTGCACCTTGAATATTATATACCCTTTTAGGGATAGATTTCAAATAGCTCTGATATAGCAGAAACCACTAAATTATGAAATTGCTAAATTGGGAATTGTACTTTCAACCCAGAACAAGAAATGTGCTTGAACGGACACTAAATAACTCGCCCAGCTACAGCACTAAGGACAGAATTAGCGGGATATAAATTTGAGGCCTAGTATTTAGGCGCTGGGTGACAGGTATGGGTTTAGTGCCAGAATTAGACTTGGAAATACACAGTAGCGGGTGTGTGTGAAGTTATTCTGAATGACCCTAATGTGCACCTTGAATATTATATACCCTTTTAGGGATAGATTTCAAATAGCTCTGATATAGCAGAAACCACTAAATTATGAAATTGCTAAATTGGGAATTGTACTTTCAACCCAGAACAAGAAATGTGCTTGAACGGACACTAAATAACTCTGCCCAGCTACAGCACTAGGGACGAGATTTAGAGGGATATAAATTTGAGGCCTAGTATTTAGGCGCTGGGTCACCGGTATGGATTTAGTGACAGAATTAGACTTGGAAATACACAGTAGCGGGTGTGTGTGAAGTTACTCTGAATGACCCTATGTGCACCTTCAATATTATATACCCTTTTTGGGATAGATTTCAAAGAGCTCTGATATAGCAGGAACCACTAAATTATGAAATTGCTAAATTGAGAATTGTATTTCAACCCAGAACAAGAAATGTGCTTGAACGGACACTAAATAACTCGCCCAGCTACAGCACTAGGGACAGATTTAGCTGGATATAAATTTGAGGCCTAGTATTTAGGCGCTGGGTGACCGGTATGGATTTAGTGACAGAATTAGACTGGGATATGGCCAAAAAATGAACAGACTATTGCTGGTTAAATGCACTTGGTGTGACAGCTTCACCCTGATGTAGGCTTTAGCCAAAAAACAACCACACCATTGAGGGTTAAATGCACTTGGTGACAGGCGCAGCTTGCCCCTGATTTTGTATATGGCCAAAAAATGAACAGACTATTGCTGGTTAAATGCACTTGGTGTGACAGCTTCACCCTGATGTAGGCTTTAGCCAAAAAACAACCACACCATTGAGGGTTAAATGCACTTGGTGACAGGCGCAGCTTGCCCCTGATTTTGTATATGGCCAAAAAATGAACAGACTATTGCTGGTTAAATGCACTTGGTGTGACAGCTTCACCCTGATGTAGGCTTTAGCCAAAAAACAACCACACCATTGAGGGTTAAATGCACTTGGTGACAGGCGCAGCTTGCCCCTGATTTTGTATATGGCCAAAAAATGAACAGACTATTGCTGGTTAAATGCACTTGGTGTGACAGCTTCACCCTGATGTAGGCTTTAGCCAAAAAACAACCACACCATTGAGGGTTAAATGCACTTGGTCGCAGCTTGTGCTGGCGCACCACAAGACACAAAATGGCCGCCGATCACCCCAGAAAAATGAGACTGACAAACGGTCTGTGCAGCCTAAAAACAGTGAGCAATTGAGGATCAGCAGCTCAATGATCCACAGCTGCAGATCGATCAGTTAATCAAGTCCTTTGGAGGAGTTAATCTGCCTAATCTCGCCCTACTGTCGCAGCCGCAACCTCTCCCTACGCTAATCAGAGCAGAGTGACGGGCGGCGCTATGTGACTCCAGCTTAAATAGAGGCTGGGTCACATGGTGCTCTGGCCAATCACAGCCATGCCAATAGTAGGCATGGCTGTGATGGCCTCTTGGGGCAAGTAGTATGACGCTTGTTGATTGGCTGCTTTGCAGCCTTTCAAAAAGCGCCAAGAAAGCGTCACAAAAGCGCGAAGAAAGCGACGAACACCGAACCCGAACCCGGACTTTTACGAAAATGTCCGGGTTCGGGTCCGTGTCACGGACACCCCAAAATTCGGTACGAACCCGAACTATACAGTTCGAGTTCGCTCATCCCTACCGCCGACCCCCCTGTCCGATCATGTGACATCGGGAGTCACCTGACTAGTCACATGATCGAAGAGGGATCTGGTCATGTGCTGGAAGAGGCAGACTTTTAGGGGGGGGGGGGGGGTTTTTTTTAAATAGAGCGCCCCGGACACTCATACTGTTGCTGCCACTGCAGGATGTTGTATATAGGTGCTGCCACATGCAGGACTGTGGATAGGACTACAGCTGGACCGCAATAATGCACCATGGAAAGCTAAGTAGTTTTATGTGTATTTGCTGGGCAGCCACTGTTGCCAAATTTAGGGACAGTAAGGCCTCATGCACACAACAGAATTTTTTCTTGGTCTGCAAAATGGGGTTCCGTTGTTCCGTCTTAGTTTTTTCTTCTGTTGTGTCCGCTTTCATGTGTCCGTGTTAGCGTTATTTTTTTGGACCGTCATTAAAAAAGGAATGGTAAAAAAATTACATTTTAATAACTCCACCCAGGATAAATAAAGGACACCTGAGTATGGTTTTGTGGCCGTTTTCTGTAGTCTTCAGAGTACAGAGGTTATTTTGGTTGCTTGTCTTTGCTATTTCACCATGGATGATGCATCTGACGACGAGGTCTTAATGCATTGGCTTGTTTCTCGGCGATGGGGACCGCCCACTCCTTTGTTGCCTGAGGAACCTAGTAGAAGGCGGCGATTTTGGGTCCTTCTAATTGTTTCGCAACGTTACTGGAAAGGATACTTTCATTCCTTCTACAAAGATCTGCGGCTGCATCCAGAGAAGTTTTTCTCCTTCTGCAGGATGTCAGTCAATACATTTGATTGCTTGCGGTCGTCTCTACGTCCTGTCCTTACCTTCATGGACACCAATATGAGGCGCAGCATTTCTCCTGAGGAAAGGCTCATTGTCACGTTGAGGTAAGCAATATTTAATCTATCAAGCTTCACCAGTAATGTGCAGTGCTTCTGTCTGGGGAACATGTCTTTTAAAATGGCTGCTGTTAGCACTGTGCTTCTGTTTGCTGAAGTAATCTCTTTGCCCATAATGTTTTGTGCTATTGGTGGACACATTCTAGGAGCTAACCAAGTGCTGAAATTCTGTAATCTAGATTGGATGTGTTTGTACACTGTCACACTTGTTTTTGTATATTAAAGGATCAAAAATGCTTCATAAGGCCATGGTGGAAGTTTAAAATATAATTCTGCACCAGGAACGCAGTTGGTGCATCATTAATCAATGTACAATAGTACAAAGTATTGTGCATTTTATTAAAAACTCATTACAAACTGTTTTTTCCCTTGAAATGCAACTTGAGAATAATGGTAAAGGAAATATCCATAGTGACTAGGTCCTGTTTTATAAATTTAAATAAATAAAAATTATGTTAAAAAACAAAGTAATATCGAGAACAATCCAAAAATGGGAACACTATTCAGGCACCTATGACTGCTAAGGCCTTGGACAATCATTATCATACATATGATAATGTAAAGGTATACATTATCATTTTGACGATCTACAAACACCTGGCAAAAATGTCAATCAGCTGTATGATGAGAAAATACGTGCAATGCACAAGTGTCATCTCCCTTCTACTTTCCAGCACTGATGGCGCTCTATCCCATCAGATATCTGACTATATTTAACATAAAGTGGCACACAGGATGGAGAGACGGCAGAGGGCAGGGCATGTGTGATGTGCTTGTGTTGACTCGTCATACTGCTGAAGAGCGTGGTTGTTCGTTGCTGTTTTTTTGGGGGGGAGAAAAAAATTGGACCTACACCGAGGTGATAGATGATCAATAGTCAAATACCATATAAAAAATATACTTACGGCCTCAAATCCATGACCGGTTTAAGGAACTTGAATTGGGCTGTGTATATATACGGACTTTTTCTGGATACACAATCGCCACTGCGTCCATGTTCATTGAGCTCCCGGCGAAACTGATCCCGGCAGCTGTTCCACCGGGTCTTTGTCTGCTTTACTATTTAGAAATTAAAAAATTACAAGCTTTGAATTTTTAATGGAAAAAATTGACCATTTAAAAAATAAAACAAAAAAGACATTTTTCTAAAAAAATAAAAAATAAAAAAAAGCAGCCCCCTGAGGATAATTATTAAAAAATGGATGAAAATACAACACGTGCTACAGTAGTGCCGGTGTGACTAATTAAATACGTTCATGAAGCCAGGGAATAATCATGCTAGCCATTGGTATGTAAATTAATGCACAATATGCACTAAGTAACAAGTATTAAGGCTGGTTACAGCCTGCATTTGTGGGCGGGGCTGCTGACTATATCTCCCCCACGCGTCCTCACCCTGAGGACGGTTGCTTCATGCTGGCTTTCTCCGTTCCGCCCCGTCACTTCCGGTTCGCGGTCGCGTCACTTCCGGGTGAGTCTCGGCTCCCTGGGCTGCCTCGGCTGGGGGCAGCGTTCGTCCATCGCCGGGCTCGGCCGGTCTCTCTTCCCTCCAGCTCCGGGGGAGCCTCCTCTTGTCAGGTCTGTTTTGGTCCTCAGCAGGGTTCGGCGGGTCCGGCGCCTGCAGCGCTTCAGGTGGGGGCGGACTATTCCGCTCGGCTCCCCCTGCGTCTCAGGTCTTCAGCGGCGTAGCAGAGCTGGAGTATGTTAAAGAAAAAGAAAAAAAAAAAGCACACACTGCTCTGCTGCCTGTGTTCAATTTTCTTATGCCTTTGTTTTATCCAGCAGGTTCCTCAAATGTTATGTGGTTCCCTATATGCTATAGACATGTTCCCAATGCCATCCCCATCTGACTCTCATTGCCATGTCCATGACACCTGTTGTGCCGCCGCATGCACCTCCGCATCCCTTGCGTATAGCTTAGTCAGGGACGGCAGGACGGGTGGGGTCCGGCCTGCGGGTCACCCCCCTCCGCAGGGTCTCATCCGTCCTCTGGCTTGGGCGCTGTCACAGGCTGGCGTGCGTTCTGGCGGGGAGCGCACGCCGGAGCTTCTCGGCCGGGCCTGGGCTTCCGGTCATGTGATCGGCGTGCGTTCCAGCTTGGAGCGCGCGCCGGAATCCGGCCGGGCCCGGGCCCATGGTCACCTGCTCGGCGTGCGTTCCGGCGTGTGGCGCTCGCTGGATCTCTCTCAGGCCAGACGATTCCAGGGCAGCGGCTCCAGGGCAGGTAAGCTCTGTCCCCACCGGGTCCCTCATCACAGAAGCATCCTGTCCGGGCCCCCATGTTCCGGGCTTCTTGTGGTCGGATCGGCGTGCGTTCCAGCGTGGAACGCACGCCGATACCTGCTCCTACATCTGGGTCTCCTGCTCTCCCTGCGACTTGGGACGGGGGGCCCTGTTCCCCAGTCCACCCGTCCACATGGTCACCCCCCACCACAACCACAATCGCGGGTACAACAGGTTGGCCTCTGTAATTGATGGATATAAATGGCCGGAGGTAACTGACATGGAAGAGTGTGAACGCCCCTTCTCTGTCCATTAGTCACAAGAAGGCTAAATCGGCCTATAAAGCAAGCCATCTTGGGATAAAACATTTTCTGTACTGATAATAACGTGGCATTTTTTCATCCCGTCAGTACAGTAAAGTAATTGAGTATTGAATAATACATTCATATTCTGGAAAAGGGTTTCTGATTCTGAGCCAAGAGTTTATTTCCTTTAAAGATTTCCTTCTAATGTTTTCTTTTAAATATAAACTGCTCTTGCGAATTCTACCCTTGTTCCGTGCTTGTGCATCACTCCATATGTCTTCCGCCCCGGTGCATTTGTTTATGGCGCGGCAGCGTGGTGCCGCCCTCCTGCACACACATGTCTGGCGGCTGTCTGCCGCCCTCCTGGGTGCATGCGTCTGGCACCATTGCAGTGCCGTCCTCGCATGCTCAGGTTTGGCACAAGCTGTCCCGCCGCCCTCCTGTGCACATACGTGTGGCACCGCCGTGTTACACCTGGGTGCTGATCATTGCTTGTTGTCTATACTTGGGTCTGTTTTCCATGCTTCTTATCTCGCTCGCCCAGGCCCGTTCTGCCTCTGTCATCCTGGATCGCCCGGGCCCGTTCTGCCTCTGTCATCCTGGATCGCCCGGGCCCGTTCTGCCTCTGTCATCCTGGATCGCCCGGGCTCGTTCTGCCTCTGTCATCCTGGATCGCCCAGGCTCGTTCTGCCTCTGTCATCCTGGATCGCCCGGGCTCGTTCTGCCTCTGTCATCCTGGATCGCCCGGGCCCGTTCTGCCTCTGTCATCCTGGTTCGCCCAGGCCCGTTCTGCCTCTGTCATCCTGGATCGCCCGGGCCCGTTCTGCCTCTGTCATCCTGGATCGCCCGGGCCCGTTCTGCCTCTGTCATCCTGGATCGCCCGGGCCCGTTCTGCCTCTGTCATCCTGGATCGCCCAGGCCCGTTCTGCCTCTGTCATCCTGGATCACCCAGGCTCGTTCTGCCTCTGTCATCCTGGATCACCCAGGCCCACGCTGCCTCTGTCATCCTTCCTTGCTCCCCGCCCGGTCCTCTGGTCCCGCATCTTCCTTCTCTTCCCTGCTCTCCTAAAGCTATGTTTAAGAATAATGATAATATTAAATCTAATTGGTACAAGTTCTTCTTTAGTACACCGGACCTGGGGGTATCTACAACTGTAATCAGGTATAATTGCATGTATTGTTTCTATTTTTCATTTATTTTGCAGTACATTCCAGCCGAGAAGCCATGGTTAGCAGGCACGGGGCTGGCCGGCCTGTTTCTCCATTTCGATAAAAAAAAAAAAGGGGGAAGAGAAAAGAAGCTTCAGGAACGCAGCGGAGAGACCAGACACCGGTGTGATCATTAAGGTGCTGCCTTGCGGACGCTGCTGCGGGGTCTGGAACTGCGATTCTGGTTCCCATCGTCTAGGCTACCGCTGGCCCAGGTTAAGTAGGTTCGAACCTCCAGTGGACCCCTATTCCCACAAGTGCCTTTCAATTGCTGCACAATCGCTCTCTGCCTCCTCGACTGGAACCAGAAACTGCACCTTCCACTGCTGCTACCAGATGTAACACAGGTTATCCCCTCTGGGGTAGCTAACTCCATGAATGTTGTTTTAGTCGTGGGGTTTTGTTGCTGTGCCATTTTCCGGTTTCCTAATGTACCATTTTGGGCAATCTTTTCTTATAACAAACAGGGCTGCGGTGCTGTCGTTTATTCAGCCCTCCCGATCAGAAGTAGCGGCTCATCAGAATCCCGAATTCTTCAGGTATCATGCATACGCCTTTTGTCTGTCTTCCCTGTCGTCCTGGATCGCCCAGGCTCGCTCTTCTCCTGTCGCCCTGGATCGCCCAGGCTCGCTCTTCTCCTGTCGCCCTGGATCGCCCAGGCCCGCTCTGCTCCTGTCGCCCTGGATCGCCCAGGCCCGCTCTGCTCCTGTCGCCCTGGATCGCCCAGGCCCGCTCTGCTCCTGTCGCCCTGGATCGCCCAGGCCCGCTCTGCTCCTGTCGCCCTGGATCGCCCAGGCCCGCTCTGCTCCTGTCGCCCTGGATCGCCCAGGCCCGCTCTGCTCCTGTCGCCCTGGATCGCCCAGGCCCGCTCTGCTCCTGTCGCCCTGGATCGCCCAGGCCCGCTCTGCTCCTGTCGCCCTGGATCGCCCAGGCCCTTGTTACCTCCCGTGTCGGTCGGTTCAATTAACTATTTCCCTCCTACAGCGTGGGTAGTCTTCTTGCCCACTTATCCAGGCCTACCCCGCACTGGCTCCAGGCACAGTTCAGCCAGATAGATCTTGGAGGGTGATAGGCATCCCTCCCGACTCCACGCCAATGTACACCTCAGCCCCTACCACAAGTATTAAGGCTGGTTACAGCCTGCATTTGTGGGCGGGGCTGCTGACTATCTCCCCCACGCATCCTCACCATGAGGACTGTTGCTTCATGCCCCACCCTCCCGACCCTTCTTTCTTTCATTCCACTCTCTTGGGTGGCCCACTTATCCAGGCCTACCCCGCACTGGCTCCAGGCACAGTTCAGCCAGATAGATCTTGGAGGGTGATAGGCATCCCTCCCGACTCCACGCCAATGTACACCTCAGCCCCTACCACAACTATTGTATGCTCAATTAAAACTAGAACAAGTGCCACCAACTAGCAGGTGCACATGCATAGTATCCATTACTACAGTTTACAGTATCATAGCTAGGGCCAGGCATTAAAAAAACACCCAATGGTAGGAGTATGGTATATATTTTAAAATTATTTAGTAAAATCCATATATAGACCTATATAAATTAAGGCAGGGAATTAAAATATACAGTTTCTGAACATGGACCTAAGCGTTCTGCCGTGTCACGGCCTAGCATCCTGTTGAGAACAGGAGTTCACTCCATCATTTGTTGCTATGACGCCATGCGCTTAGAGCTGCCACTGCAGTACCGTAATACTCTCGTATGATCTATACCAGTGTCTGACTGTACTTCAGTGTCAACACAAACCACACCGCATCATAGCAATAAAAGAGGATGCCAGGCTGGGATACGGCAGAACGCTCACCTCCGTGTTCCACGCTCGTATGCAGTTATTAAGACATCATGGAATTAATAGCAAGTTCAATAGTGACAAGACAGGGGCCAGGACAGTGCAATGACATTGCTGGCACTTGCCTAAATCTGCCCGGCCTCTGGCATCGGCTTTTTGCCATTCCACACGCCTCATGGAACGGGCCACTTTCTCCCATGAGACCTCCTTGCGGACTCTGTCTTGGTAGACATTGAGCCTGCTGTCCCATAACTCTGGCCTCTCCTGTACCAGAGTTATCAATTTCTTCACATTCCATTTAGGCATGTTCAAAAAAATTTAATATATTCTCCAGCAAACACCGCACAACCAGTATCACCACAGGTCAGTAGCAAACTGCTATCAGATAACCTATGACCTGAAGCTTCCTTCCTGTATTGAATTATTTTTTTTTATTTGGCTCAAATCTGGCAGACAGTTTTGCCATGAAAAAGATTAATAAAACTGACGCGGAGGACAAACGGTTGTGCATCCGCGATTTTCGTGGACCCATTGATTTGAATGGGTCCGCAAACCATTGTCTGTGAAAAAAAATAGGACAAGTCATATTTTTTTGACTGACTGGAACCAAGGATCACGGACGTGGATGGCAAACGGTGCCTTAGCCGATTTTTCAACGGACCCATTGAAAGTCAATGGGTCCGCTGAAAATCACGAAAAAACAGAACAACGGACACGGAACGAAACAACGGTCGTGTGCATGAGGCCTAAGGAGAAGTCTAGTGAGGGAGTACTACTAGTGAATCTCTAGGGATACATAGGGGCAGTGTCCCAGTAACCCTGTCTCTTCACTCTATCCTCCCTCCTGTTCTTTGCCTATTGGATTTTTCACTGTTCTGAAGGCAGTCAGAGGTTGCATTGATTTAAGATTATTTTTTGGTGTCCTTGCTTTGTGTTATAAATATTTTTGGGCCTTTTTAATATAAATTATATATAATTATTATATATATATATGCCTCTTGTGCCACTGTGGCTGAATAAAAATTTTTTGAATATATTTCTCTACTGGATGTGCTGTCCATTTCTACATACAAATGTTGGGTAAGCAGTGATAACCCTGGACATAGCACCCGCTACACTGTTATGTTTTGGTGCTGCCACATTTTTCCATATATATATATATATATATATATATATATATATATATATATATATATATATATATATATATATATAATGAATCATTCATGTGAAAAGACTTATCTATGATGACCTGAATAGGATCTCTCAGGTTGAGACCAAGTTACAGGGTTTGTGGCAGGGAGAATGTTCTGCAAAGACCTATTGCTCTGAATTTAGAAGATGGGCTACCGATAGAGTAGAATGATCCTGCTCTCCGTAGACAATTCTGTCAGGGTCTCTTTGAGAGACTGAAGGACGTGTTGGCTTTTCATGAAAATCCTGATTTCATTGAAAGCAGCTATGTCCCTTGCTATACGTCTTGATAGACGCCTGAGAGAGATCTAGGGGTCCGACCGTTGTGTGCATCCGTGGCCGTTGTGCCGTTTTCAGTTTTTTTTCGCGGACCCGTTGACTTTCAATGGGTCCGTGGAAAAATCGGAAAATGCACCGTTTTGCAGCCGAGACGGTGATCCGTGTATCCTGTCCGTCAAAAAAATGACCTGTCCTATTTTTTTGTGATGGACAACGGTTCACGGACCCATTCAAGTCAATGGGTCCGTGAAACAACACGGATGCACACAAGATTGGCGTCCGTGATCTGTGGCCGTAGGTTACTTTCATACAGATGGATCCAAAGATCCATCTGCATAAAAGCTTTTTCAGATCTAAGTTTTCACTTCGTGAAAACTCAGATCCGACAGTATATTCTAACACAGAGGCGTTCCCATGGTGATGGGGACGCTTCTAGTTAGAATACACAACAAACTGTGTACATGACTGCCCCCTGCTGCCTGGCAGCACCCGATCTCTTACAGGGGACCGTGATCCTACAATTAACCCCTTCAGGTGCGGCACCTGAAGGGGTTAATTGTACTATCATATCCCCCTGTAAGAGCTCAGGGCTGCCAGGCAGCAGGGGGCAGTCATGTACACAGTTTGTAGTGTATTCTAACTAGAAGCGTCCCCATCACCATGAGTTTTCACGCTCTAACGCATATCCGACAGTATATTCTAACATAGAGGCGTTCCCATGGTGATGGGAACGCTTCAAGTTAAAATATACCATCGGATTGGAGAAAACTCCGATCCGATGGTATAAAAGGGACTCCAGACTTTACATTGAAAGTCAATGGGGCCGGATCCGTTTGAAATGGCACCATATTGTGTCAACGTCAAACGGATCCGTCCCCATTGACTTGCATTGTAATTCAGGACGGATCCGTTTGGCTCCGCACGGCCAGGCGGACACCAAAACGACTTTTTTTTTCATGTCCGTGGATCCTCCAAAAATCAAGGAAGACCCACGGACGAAAAAACAGTCATGGATTACGGACCCTGTTTTTGCGGACCGTGAAAAAATACTGTCGTGTGCATGAGGTCTAAGGAAGTACTGTCCAATAAGGGTACTGCTTCCTTTGACACTTATGGTGGAGAGACACTGGTGGTTGTGTCTTGTGAGGAGCTTATGCAGTTAGAAGGAGCTACTCCTGGAACTTCTGGCAAAAGTTTGGGCCATGTGAAAGTAGTCTGCTTTTGTTGTAGTAAGAAGGGACACTGTCAGTATTTGTCCGTATATGCTGCATCAAGGTGTAAGCAAAGAGGGAAAAAAAGTTTAATCCCCAAATTACTATTGGTGGTGTGGGTGCGGAGCAAGAAAACTTACTTTTGTCTTTTACTGTTAGTACCTGTTTTCTCCTGTCTGCCGAGGTGGCGCTAGAGTCCGAAACGGTGAAAATCGAAGCATTTATCGACAGTGGGGCAGGAGTTAACTTGATTGACGGACAGTTTGTACGCATTCACGGGTTGACTACGAATGCATTAGAGAAAAGTGTTTCTCTGCAATTGACTTAGCACCTCTCGCCCCAAAATGCCTGTTGCAGGGAGTGAATGATATTCATTTAAGAGTGGGTGATTTGCATCAGAAATCTATCTCCTGTTATGTGTTGGAGGGTCTGCCTGCTCCATTGGTGTTGGGTTTACCATGGTTAAGCAAACATAACCCTAACATCGACTGGCAAGCGAGAGATTCTCGATTGGAGTTATTTTTGGATGGACAACTTAATGCATCGTTCTCTATGGTTACCACTAAAACTGTACCCTCGTTCCAGTGGCGTACACACAATCCATGGGGCCCCGGTGCAAACCTGATCCATGGGGCCCCCTGCCCTACCATTCACCCAACATGCCTCCCAACAGTACCGCTTTGTGCGTGGCAGGCAGATTTTGGATGGCAATTCTGCAGTCCTGCCAAGCTGTACCTCTGCACAAATTGCCAGGGGTAAGAGTTGGGAGGTATGTACATGTACATAACCACACACCTGTAAAGTATACCAGATTGATGTAAAGCTTAAAGTGTAACTGCCATTTAATATATTTTTTGGTAAAGTGTAGGGCAAGTGATGGTAACATTTTTGTAATATGATTTATTTAGCCAAAACATTTAATTTTAGTAGTAAACTGGGGCTGAAATGGCACTTAGCAGCGCTCTCAGAAATGAGCATTGAAAAGGGGAGACGGGCTGTGCAGGTGCTGTGCTTCTGCCTCCCATGCTCCCCTGGTGGCCACAGGCATCTTAAGGGTTAAAATAATTTATTAAGTATATTCACCATTTCTATGAAATCTAATGCTCCGGTACACTGACTAACCTGCCTTCCCTGCGATAATCACTCATGAAGCAGCCGCTGGAAGTAAGCGCTCACATTCCAACTTCTGGCGGCTGCTTCGCAGATAGCAAGGATAACTTGCCACAAACTTGTGGCAGGGTTAAATTGTAAGTCCTGTTAACTTGCTGCAAACATTCTCTGGCAAGTTGTACACTTGCAGAGAACTTGCAGCACAAGTTCTAGTTGACACTTTTTCTACTTGCAGCAAATTTGCTTGGAAAGTGTCTAGCAAAGAGCAAAGTTGCAGTTGCAAGTCTACGGCAAGAGCCCTGCAAGTCTACGGCAAGAGTTTTGTAACTCTGTTTTTATAGGGCCTATTCACTAAAAAGTAAAGATGTGAATGTCAGGTGAATTGCAAAATCTAGCCCAAAGTGACTGAAGTAGAAGAAATCTTCCAGTCAAATATTCAACCTACTTTGGCCCATATTTTGCCATTTCCCTGACAATTCACCTGGATTCACTGAGTGTATTGAGATAGAACTGATCTAAATAAAAATCCTCATTAAAACATAATAGAATCAATACATAACACTGCATTATATCTTACAAACTTTTTTATTATGTTGAACAGTTAAAGGATAACTGTCACTTAGACCCTAATTTCAATTTTCATATATGTAGTCACTAATAACATGATATTCCAGAATCAGTTACTATTAGACTGACTTACCCCATATTTAACCGCCTCCGGACCGCCTAACGCAGGATCGCGGTCCGGAGGCGGCAGCTCTGCGCACAGTCAGGCATATACGAGTCATCTCGCGAGACGCAAGATGGCGCGCTTAGCCGGCCCGCGCATGCGCATCACGGGCCGGCAAAAGTTAGAGGGGGGGTCACGTGACCAACCTGCCAGCCAATTATCGTTGCTGGCAGGCTGGCGATTTTTAAAATCTCCATTCAGAAGCCAGTTAACACATCATATTTGTAAATATGATGTGTTAAATGGCTTCCCTGCTCCTCTGCTGGTCCTTTTCGTCAGTTGGTCTCAGCAGAGGAGCAGCTTCAGTGAGTACACCAACACTACACTTAGCCCTAGATCACCCCAATTAACCCCTTTATCACCTTCTTGCCCCTGTCAATCACTAGTGAAAGTGAAAAAAGTGATCAGTGTAAACTGTCACTTTTTTTTTTTTTTTCCACTGGTATTGACTGTTAGGTTTTAGGGATAGTTTAGGCCCCTTGGTTAGGTAGTTTAGCGATTGTTTAGCGCCCAGCCCACCGCACCGCAGTCACTTATTCGCTGATTAGCGTATCGCTAATCAGCTTTTGTACTTTTATAGTATCTGTAAGTGATCAAAACTGATCAGTCAGATCTATAATAGTATTAGTGTCACCTTAGTTCGCCCTCCACCCAAAACGCAGTGTTTGCCCGATCAGGCCTGATCGGTCGCCCACACGTGCGTTCGCCTGCCCCGCCGCAGTGACAATCACTTTACAAGAGCTGCGGCGATAAAAAAATCTGTTTTGATATTTTTTATCAATCGCAGTGGCCTCCGGTACTTCGCTAGCCTCCCATTTGTAAGACAGGCTTGCATTTTTTCTTGGGTAGTCTCAGGGAATACCACTAAATTTAGTAGCCCAAATGTCAAACAGGGGGTATTCTTCTGAAGAGGCCTACAGGCTTCTGACCCAGTCGGATGAGGAATGGGAACCCTCATCTGAATCCAGCGGGTCAGAATATGAACCTGTAGAAAGCAGTGGCAGTCTGACCCTAAGTTCGGACGAGGAGGTTGAGGTCCCCGATACCACCAGATGTACCCAGCCCCGTGTTGCTAGACCACAGGTTGCGCAGGATCCGCTTCAAGGGCTGCAGAGTGGGGCTGGTGCTGTCGGATTACGTGGTGAGGCATACACCAGCAGTGCAGCCCATCCTGGACCTAGTACCAGCACTGCCGTTCAACATGGTGAAGTGGCGAGCGCCAGAAGGGCAGTTGAAGCTGGTACGGTGGCACGTGCAGTAGTTACCCCGTCGCAGCCACCGCACAGACAGGCCCGTAGACCCCCTAGAGTCCATGAGGTGCTGGCAAACCCTGATTGGCAGTCCCCAACTTCAGCCGCACCTGTAGTTCCCCCTTTCACCGCCCAGTCTGGAGTTCGGGTTGATACAGCTCAGATCGGTTCGGCCCTGGGATTTTTTTGAGCTGTTAACTGCGGAGCTCTTGGACTTAGTTGTGGCAGAAACAAACTGGTATGCCACTCAATTTATATCCGCCAACCCGGGAAGCTTTTATGCCCAGCCTTTCCGGTGGAAACCAGTACAAGTTTCCGAATTAAAAAGATTTCTGGGCCTTCTCAACATGGGTCTAACCAAAAAGCATGAATTGCGGTCATATTGGTCCACGAACCCAATTCATCACATGCCCATGTTCTCTGCTGCCATGTCCAGGGCACAATTTGAGGCCATCCTGCGTTTCCTGCACTTTAGTGATAACACCACCTCCTGTCCCAGAGGCCATCCAGCTTTTGACCGGCTCCACAAAATTCGGCCCCTCATAGACCACTTCAACCAGAAATTTGCAGATTTGTATACTCCTGAGCAAAATATCTGTGTAGAAGAGTCCCTTATACATTTTACCGGGCGCCTTGGCTTCAAACAATACATCCCAAGCAAGCGCGCCCGGTATGGGGTCAAATTGTATAAGCTCTGTGAAAGGGCCACAGGCTATACCCACAAATTTCGGATCTATGAGGGAAAGGATCAGACCCTGGAGCCGGTCGGTTGCCCTGACTACCTGGGGGGCAGTGGGAAGACAGTCTGGGACTTGGTGTCACCCTTATTTGGCAAGGGGTACCATCTTTATGTGGACAATTTCTACACAAGTGTGGCCCTCTTCAGGCATTTGTAACTAGAACATATTGGCTGCTGTGGCACCGCGCGAACTAGTCACGCGGGCTTCCCCCCCAACGGCTCGTTACCACCTGTCTTGCAAGGGGGGAGAGTGCTGCCTTGTGTGACGAAGAACTGCTTGCAGTGAAATGGAGAGACAAGCGTGACGTTTACATGTTCTCCTCCATTCACGCAGACACGACAATCCAAATTGAGCGAGCAACCCGTGTCATTGAAAAGCCCCTCTGTGTCCACGACTATAATGTGCTCATGGGAGGGGTGGACTTCAATGACCAGATGTTGTCTCCGTATTTAGTTTCCCGTCGCACCAGATGCTGGTATAAGAGGGTGTCTGTATATTTGATTCAATTGGCTGCGTATAATAGTTTTGTTCTCTACAGTAAGGCTGGGAGAACAGGATCCTTGCTCAAATTTCAGGAAGAGATCATCGAGAGGTTCTGTGGCCCCATCCACCAGTGTAGTTAGCCGTCTACACTAGCGACATTTCCCCAGTGTCGTTCCTGGTACCTCAACCCAACCGTCACCCCGAAAAAGATGTTGTCTGTAGCAGGAGTGGAATAAGGCGTGACACCCGCTATTTCTGCCCTGACTGCCCTGACCACACTGTCCTATACTTTGGAGAGTGTTTCCGGAAGTACCACACACAGGTACACTTAGCATAGGGATTGCATCTCGGAGAACAGGCACACAGGACTATTAGGTCCCATTCACACACAGCTGCTGCAAACCTCATTTCACCTGGGACATCTTTGGGTGATTTGCGCTTTGCACATTGTCCCATGGGGAAGGAGAGGTTTGTCCTATAAAAAAACACCAGTAAGCGTAAAAGTTCAGTATCAAAAGTTAAAAAATGTTTACACTACGTGCAGAATTATTAGGCAAATTAGTATTTTTACCACATCATCCTCTTTATGCATGTTGTCTTACTCCAAGCTGTATAGGCTCGAAAGCCTACTACCAATTAAGCATATTAGGTGATGTGCATCTCTGTAATGAGAAGGGGTGTGGTCTAATGACATCAACACCCTATATCAGGTGTGCATAATTATTAGGCAACTTCCTTTCCTTTGGCAAAATGGGTCAAAAGAAGGACTTGACAGGCTCAGAAAAGTCAAAATAGTGAGATATCTTGCAGAGGGATGCAGCACTCTTAAAATTGCAAAGCTTCTGAAGCGTGATCATCGAACAGTCAAGCGTTTCATTCAAAATAGTCAACAGGGTCGCAAGAAGCGTGTGGAAAAACCAAGGCGCAAAATAACTGCCCATGAACTGAGAAAAGTCAAGCGTGCAGCTGCCAAGATGCCACTTGCCACCAGTTTGGCCATATTTCAGAGCTGCAACATCACTGGAGTGCCCAAAAGCACAAGGTGTGCAATACTCAGACATGGCCAAGGTAAGAAAGGCTGAAAGACGACCACCACTGAACAAGACACACAAGCTGAAACGACAAGACTGGGCCAAGAAATGTCTCAAGACTGATTTTTCTAAGGTTTTATGGACTGATGAAATGAGAGTGAGTCTTGATGGGCCAGATGGCTGGATTGGTAAAGGGCAGAGAGCTCCAGTCCGACTCAGACGCCAGCAAGGTGGAGGTGGAGTACTGGTTTGGGCTTGTATCATCAAAGATGAGCTTGTGGGGCCTTTTTGGGTTGAGGATTGAGTCAAGCTCAACTCCCAGTCCTACTGCCAGTTTCTGGAAGACACCTTCTTCAAGCAGTGGTATAGGAAGAAGTCTGCAAGGTAAGAAAAACATGATTTTCATGCAGGACAATGCTCCATCACACGCGTCCAAGTACTCCACAACGTGGCTGGCAAGAAAGGGTATAAAAGAAGAAAATCTAATGACATGGCCTCCTTGTTCACCTGATCTGAACCCCATTGAGAACCTGTGGTCCATCATCAAATGTGAGATTTACAAGGAGGGGAAACAGTCCACCTCTCTGAACAGTGTCTGGGAGGCTGTGGTTGCTGCTGCACGCAATGTTGATGGTGAACAGATCAAAACACTGACAGAATCCATGGATGGCAGGCTTTTGAGTGTCCTTGCAAAGAAAGGTGGCTATATTGGTCACTGATTTGTTTTTGAATGTCAGAAATGTATATTTGTGAATGTTGAGATGTTATATTGGTTTCACTGGTAAAAATAAATAATTGAAATGGGTATATATTTGTTTTTTGTTAAGTTGCCTAATAATTATGCACAGTAATAGTCACCTGCACACACAGATATCCCCCTAAAATAGCTAAAACTAAAAACAAACTAAAAACTACTTCCAAAAATATTCAGCTTTGATATTAATGAGTTTTTTGGGTTCATTGAGAACATGGTTGTTGTTCAATAATAAAATTAATCCTCAAAAATACAACTTGCCTAATAATTCTGCACTCCCTGTATATGTTCTGTTCTAAAGTTATTATAAAGTTAATAAAATTTATTGCGTTGCGGCCTGGTTTTTTCTTTTTTTTTACCTTCCAGGTGGACCAACTGATCGACTAGCTGCAGCACTGATGTGCATTCTGACAGAAGCATTGCGCTGCTGTCAGATTACACACAAGTCGGTGTATGCGGCGCTGCAAGGCGAGATTTCTCCTCTGCAGTAACAGATATGTTTGCCGAGGCATATGAGCTGAGGAGGAGGCGGTGTTCATATGCTTTGGCAAACACTTTTTGTATATATAAAAAAAATTAAAAAATCCTGGCAATGATTTATTCATCCACATCGATTGACGTGAATGGAGAAATCGGGTTTGCGAGGGCATACAAGCTAAGTGGGAATGGATGTTGGGCGGAGCTCCTATGTCCTAGCCTTTCCCCTCCTTTTTTTTTTTTTTTTTTTATGGACAGATTTTTTTCATCCACATTGATCAATGCGAATGAAGAAATCTGTGCTGTTCATTTTTTTTCAGCCCAGAGGCTGAAAGGAAAAAAAATAATAATCTCATTACCTGTATGCTCAGTATAAGGAGAATAGCAGAAACTCCTAATGCTGGCCATACATGTAATGATTGCGGAGACCCTCAAATGCCAGGGCAGTACAAACGCCCCACAAATAACACCATTTTGGAAAGACACCCCAAAATATTCGCTGAGGGGCATATTGAGTCCATGAAAGATTGAAATTTTGGTCTCAAGTTAGTGGAATGGGAGATTTTGAGGAAAAAACTAAAAATAATCAATTTCCGCTAACTTGTGCCAAATTTTTTTTTTTTCATGAACTCTGCATGCCCCTCATTGAATACCTTGGGGTGTCTTCGTTCCAAAATGGGGTCACATGTGGAGTATTTATTCTGCTCTGGCTTTTTAGGGGCCCTAAAGCGTGAGAAGAAGTCTGCGATCCAAATGTCTAAAAATACCCTGCTAAAAGGAATTTGGGCCCCTTTGCGCCCCTAGGCTGCAAAAGTGTCACACATGTGGTATCGCCGTACTCAGGAGAAGTTGGGGAATGTGTTTTGGGGTGTAATTTTACATATACCTGTGCTGGGTGAGAGAAATATCTTGGTCAAATGCCAACTTTGTATAAAAAAAATGGGAAAAGTTGAATTTTTGCTGAGATATTTCTCTCACCCAGCATGGGTATATGTAAAATGACACCCCAAAACACATTCCCCAACTTCTCCTGAGTACGGCGATACCAGATGTGACACTTTTTTGTAGCCTAGGTGGGCAAATGGGCCCACATTCCTAAGAGCACTTTTCTGATTTCACAGGCCATTTTTTACAGATTTTGATTTCAAACTACTTCTCACGCATCTGGGCCCTTAAAATGCCAGGGCAGTATAACTACCCCACTAGTGACCCCATTTTGGAAAGAAGACACCCCAAGGTATTTCATGATGGGCATAGTGAGTTCATGGAAGTTTTAATTTTTTGTCACAAGTTAGTGGAATATGAGAGTTTGTAAGAAAAAAAATCATAATTTTCCGCTAACTTGTGACAAAAAAAAAGTTCTATGAACTCACTATGCCCATCAGCGAATACCTTAGGTTGTCTACTTTCCGAAATGGGGTCATTTGTGTGGTGTTTGTACTGTCTGGGCATTGTAGAATCTCAGGTAACATGACAGGTGCTCAGAAAGTCAGAGCTGCTTCAAAAAGCGGAAATTCACATTTTTGTACCATAGTGTGTAAACGCTATAACTTTTACCCAAACCATTTTTTTTTTACCCAAACATTTTTTTATTTTTTTTTAAATCAAAGACATGTAGAACAATAAATTTAGCGAACAATTTATATATGGATATGTAAGTGAAACATTTCTTTTTTTTTTTGCACATCCTAATAGGCTAATCCAGCCTGCCCTCTCTAGCCAGTAAAAATAGCCCCCCCAAAAGTGTCAGTAACAAGAGCCCTCCCCCCTAAAGGGTTAATCTACTGCAGCACAAAGGGGTCCTCTTACTACATGTTGCTTTCATTTATACACTGAGCAGACAGCAGATCTCCCTTCCCTGCGCTGCTTCGACTCTGCATTGTCCCAGTCTGCTGAGTGAGGGAGCGTCTGCCAAGCACAGGGACAGGGAGACGTGCACACAGCCCAGGCACTGTTATCAGCTGCTGGGGAAGACCTGGCTTTAATCATATACTTACAGTCCCTGGCTATCAGTAATGTGACCTTCTGTGTCCTCCGTCCTTCACCAGATAGACGACCATGCATAGCAACCTGATTTTAAGCACAGGTAAATGTAGGCAGTACAGGGAACAAAAATGTGGAATTAAGGGGTGATTGAATACACAGTGAAAAGTTGAAATAGGGCCTCCAAGGAGATATTAATCCCCACAATCCAATACTCCAAAAAATAAAATAAAATGACAGCTATACTTTAACAAAACATGAAATAATTTTTCAAAACCAATGCTAACATGGTACAAATAGGTACAATGGTAATAAAATGGTAAAAATAGATATTTGTTTTCTGTCCTATGGGCTTGAATTTGGAACTGGCCTGTTAAAATAACAAAAACAATTACATATCGCCAACATTCATTTCTACAGCTAAACAGTACTATCTAACAGTAGCTCAATTTCAGTTTTACATAAGTATTTTAATCAATAGACACATTCACTCTTAGATGCAACTAGTAACGGATTAGGAAATTGGCAGTCTTAAAGGAGAACTATGGGATTAGGGCTTTTCCACATAGTTCTCCTTAGGGTAACAGAAGCATCCTCCTGTCACGCTAAACTCACTATACAGCAAGCTACAGCTCTTGGTATACTGAGATGCCACATACCGCAGAGAAGCTACAGCTGAAGCGGATCATGACAATTGTCTGGATCTGCCCATCTGCGTGAGTGACAATTGGTTCTGCCTATCGAGAGGCAGAGTTAGCTATACCCGCCCCCTCCCCCAGTCAGCGCTGAAGGATCGGAGCAGGGAGGGGGGAACCCAGTCCCTCCCCATCACAGCAGAGAGCCCATTTCCTGATCTACCCGATCTACTGAGCCGACCTGTGACAGTCTCATTGTCATAGGTCGGCTAAAACTGTAAGGAGGGTGAAAATCAGTCACCTCATAGTTCTTCTTTAAATAAGCTAGGAGGGGCTGGGATCCTCATAATATCCACTAAGGCCTCAAAACTCATCTTGGTTCATGCTCTACTCTTCCTTTAGAGCAGTAGTTCTCAACCCAATAGTAGGTCGCAACCCACAGTTGAGGGCAGGGCTGCCTGAGACAAAAATATGTTTGGATATTTTGAAGTAAGCAGGCCAATCACATGGCCCCCAACAGTCCCCACCTGGTCACAATCTGAGGGCAGGGCCAAACAGCACAATCAAGGAGCAGGGTCATTCGCCTAAAGCAGCCTACTAATTACAGGGGACTCTATATGCACAGTATATATAGTGTTGACTCTATAGTTGGGGCACACAGTACTGGCTCTATAGGGGACAAGAAAGTATAGGATAAATATGGGTCCATGGTGTATAAATGAGTGTTAAGTAAGCAGCAACCTTTGAAAATGAAATATTATAATACCACCTATCTATATTACCAATTTCTACAATGGTGTTACTTGGTATTTGTTGCTGGCTAGTTGTCTTTGACTGGCATAGCCTGTCCTTAAAATCATAGGTGGACTGTTCAGTTGAGGTCTAACCTAGCAAACCTACAATGGGTTTCCAAAAGAGGAAGTGAAAAAGTGGAGAGCGGTAAGGTCAACCTTGATGCTATGTTCATGATCAGCCATACTCTGAGCCTTCTAGCACCCTCAGCCATGCCCAATACCAGCCCTGGGGACATGTACTACCTGAGGAGCCTGCACCCTGATCTGGAGCAGCAGCACCAACATTTCCTCCTCATATCCTGCCCACCTCCATCTTATATTCTGACCCCTGTGTGTCTCCCAAGTCAGTCCCGTGTCCCCTCAGTCTGGTCCCTGTGTCTCCCCTCAGACTGCCCCCCGCATCTCATTTACTGCAGGAGTAACTGGTGTCCTGTTATTTATGTCAAGTCAAGCACAGCAGTGTCCCTGAGCCTTCTAGCACCCTCAGCCATGTCCAATACCAGCCCTGGGGACATGTACTACCTGAAGAGCCTGCAGCCTTATCTGGAGCAGCAGCACCCCAAGCAGCACCAACATTTCATCCTCATATCCTGCCCACATCCATCTTGTATTCTGACCCCTGTGTGTCTCCCAAGTCAGCCCCGTGTCCCCTCAGTCTGGTCCCTGTGTCTCCCCTCAGACTGCCCCCCGCCCCCCGCATCTCCTTTACTCCAGAAGTAACTGGTGTCCTGTGATTTATGTAAAGTCAAACACAGCAGTGTCCCACACAGTGTTCCCTGAACTGTTCTGATGGAGGTCTGATGTTCGCTGCTGGTGATTGGGCTGGAGTGGCTCTTTGTCTGCTCTTTTGGCTCCAGTTATCTGAGGGCACAGAGTAGGCCATTTTGGCATAGCAGGCAGGGTCGATCACAATCAGGATGATTGACTTGTGCCGGGCCCTGCCCCCAGGGCAAGTGCCCGGTATGCCCACTGGCCAGCCCAGCCCTGGTTGAGTTGGTCACCAGTGGTTTGTGCTGCGCTTAGTGAGAGCCCCTTCAGCCTCCTGCTAGAGTAGCAGTATCAGAACTCTGGCTGCATGGCAGCTGGGGAGGATCGGAGAGAGAGGGGAGCAGGCGGATATCTTACACTACAACGTTATATTGGGAGTGGCATGAGTGAGTGTCAGCACTATATAGTTGTGTGTACATAGAGCACACTATATGAGCCCACACCGGCCACCAGAGCGCTCACACTTGGCTTTTTGCTGCATAGCAGGGGACCACAAACCAGACTGGATACGGACCAAGCAGCTGGTCCTTCCAGACCGCAATTGCCAGTGACACCCAGGGTCCTCCTCTTCCCCCCCCCCCCCGAGCACTGGAGGATGGAACAGTAGCTTTCGTCCTCTCCAGCCATAGCCAACTCCCCCCTCCCATGCCTCTCCAAGCAGCTCTACTGCACGCCTCACACTGAAATGGATGGTATCATAATACCATGCATTGCGGTTGAACACATTGCCCTTAGGAGGTTCATTTGAGGTGCCAGGAGTCAACATAATGGAGCACTCATGGGGCAACCAACGCCAATGCAACTCCAATGTGGACAACAAATTATGTGCTCCATATAAAAATTGGCTGTCCCCTTTTGCAATTATTTAAGGGAGCACACTGATTACAGCTAATGTAAGCTGGCACTCTGATGTGGACAACTAATTATTGAAAGGGGGGTGTGCATACTGATTGCACCTAGAAGGGAGGTGAGGTGGAGTCCATGCGCTATGCACTCTGACTCCTAACCCTCACCCTTGCGTTGGGAGGAGGGATGAGTAAGTGTGGTCATTCTTTGACAGAACGTGTATTACTGCCAGGATCAGCAAGTGAAAATATAATCCGAAATCATGCTAAACTCAAGCATTTTAAAATGGGAACTACAGGCCCTGAAGTTAATTTATTTAAAACTAATGCAACAGGCATCAACTGCTCTACATAGGACAGCTTTTCTACTGTTCAGGCCTTTGGTGCCCTGAGCACATCTTGGTGCACTTTTTCCTGACCCTATTCTACACTGCGGCACAGTGTCTGACAAAGGCATTCTTGCCAAAAAATGTCCACACGCTTTATGGCCCCATGTTAAGCCACATGTGTTAAAATAAAATAACACTTCTGATCAATTACAAAATATCTTGCTGTGATTTATTACAAGGGGAAACCAGTTATGTAACATGGAAGGCTGCAAGGAGCGTTGGACTCCTGCTGCCTTACTGAGATTGCCTTTCACACTGTAGAGCAAGCTGGCAGCGATAGTGCACTGAGCTAATGGGATAAGAAGATGCTGTGCAGCCTGTTGGGGCTATAAGTGCCCACATGCCACTGGTTGAGAGAACAGCTGATTAAGAAAAGGGTGCCTTGTTCAGCCAGTCATCATTCCTGTGCAGCATTCTAGTACTGAAAAGGTAGTAGTGTTAGTGTAGAGTCCTGCTCAAGACTATACCTTGTCCTGCTGGCAGACTTCATATTTTTTGTGCAAAATCAGTTCCCTTACCCTTAAATTTTGAACGTCCTGATGACTTGGAATACGCTTTTAATTTTCATATATTGAGTTGTGATAAAATAAGTGTGTGCACTGAAGGACCCGGTGGGATGACCAGTGGGCAGACTTCATGAGACAGCCAGTGGGCAGACTTGGTGGGATGGTCAGTCTTGATGGAATAGTCAGTGGGTGGGCCTGTGGAGTGTTGGTGTGCAGCTAGGGCTCTCGCGCCTAAAGCTATGCAAGGGGCCCCAACATTTGATAGTTAAAGCTCCTATGAGGAAGCTGTAGGGTGCATCATGGAGAAAAAGGTGCGTCATCAGTGTGTACTAGCCCAAACAGAATAAAGTACATTAAAGTGACTTACTTTGTTCAATGAAACAATTAGGTAAAAAATGACTGCCCACCTGCAACTACGAACAATTCGTGTGTGAGCTTGGTTCAGCCAATCACAAATATTTTTCCGCATATCGTGATCTGTAGCCTCTTTATAGACTGGTTGACATGCTTCTGCAATAAACAAAAAACAAACCTATAATGGAGTATATGCCTGTTATCAATATGTAATGAAAAACATGCTTTAGAGAGAGCCTGTCTCACTTAAGAAATATATTCAATACTAATATTCCAAAATGTCAACCCACATGTACTGTACATCATCGGTCCTTTTGCATTTTGAAAATGATTTATCTTTAGCACTAAAAAACAATATTACCCAGTTAGGAGTCTAAAAACACATCAATGTAATATTGCACTAATGGTACTTTTACACTTGTGGCAAACTTTTCCGACATTGAGTTCCGTCAAAAGGGCTCAATGCCGTAAAAGAATTGACCACTTATATCCTAATGCATTCTGAATGGAGAGAAGTCCATTCACGATGCATCAGGACGTCTTCCGTTCAGTCACTGTCTGGCATTTTGGACGGAGGAAATACCGCAGAATGCTGCGGTATTGTCTCCGTCCAAAATACATGATCAGTTGCTGGAATGCCGGACATGTATTGGTGCTGGATCTGGCATTGACAAACTCCTGAAGGACGATCCGTCCTTCAGGCCGGAAAAACTGTGCCAAAAGACAAGCCGGATCCGTTCTTGCAATGCTTTTGTGAGACTGATCTGCATCCAGATCCTGCTCACAAATGCTTTCAGTCACGTCCAGATTGGCAGATCCGGCAAGCAGTTCTGACGATGGAACTGCTTGCCCGATCCATATGCCGCAAGTGTGAAAGTAGCCTAAAATGACTAATGTACACATTACTGGCATATTCCAATAAAAACCATGCAAATCATAAGATTTTAAATACACAAACAAGTATATGGATTGTACAGTTCTATAAATTTCACTTCACCCAAAAACCTTGAACTATTGAAGATTATAAACACAAAGTTGACTCACCAAGAACTGAATTACACAGTTGGGTTCCAGCAAAGGCCCTTCTGCCAGCATTTTTTGTTGAGGTTCCCGAAAGATTATACACTTCAGCGACATGCTCTTCCATTAATCGTCGCATCATATTACAGAAGTGCACATGGATTCTTCCCTCCTACAGTCTTGAGGACTTTTATCTGCAAAATAAGAATTAATATAACAGTTATCAAACAACATACTTAGTACAAGTATTGATACTTTTCCAGCTCCCAGACTAAACTAGAAATAAACTAAAAGGTTAGGAGGCAGCTGTCATTTTAGGTAGCATCCAGTGCTCTTGTATTTGTGCATTCCTGTTTTAATGTAATATACAGTACAGACCAAAAGTTTGGACACCTTCTCATTCAAATAGTTTTCTTTATTTTCATGACTATGAAAATTGTAGATTTACACGGAAGGCATCAAAATTATGAATTAACACATGAGGAATTATATACACAACAAAAAAAGTGAAACAACTGAAAATATGTCATATTCTAGGTTCTTCAAAGTAGCCACCTTTCGCTTTGATTACTGCTTTGCACACTCTTGGCATTCTCTTGATGAGCTTCAAGAGGTAGTCACCTGAAATGGTCTTCACTTCACAGGTGTGCCCTGTCAGGTTTAATAAGTGGGATTTCTTGCCTTATAAATGGGGTTGGGACCATTAGTTGCGTTGTGGAGAAGTCAGGTGGATACACAGCTGATAGTCCTACTGAATAGACTGTTAGAATTTGTATTATGGCAAGAAAAAAGCAGCTAAGTAAAGAAAAATGAGTGGCCATCATTACTTTAAGAAATGAAGGTCAGTCAGTCCGAAAAATTGGGAAAACTTTGAAAGTGTCCCCAAGTGCAGTCACAAAAACCATCAAGCGCTACAAAGAAACGGGCTCACATGCGGACCGCCCCAGGAAAGGAAGACCAAGAGTCACCTCTGCTGCGGAGGAGAAGTTCATCCGAGTCACCAGCCTCAGAAATCGCAGGTTAACAGCAGCTCAGATTAGAGACCAGGTCAATGCCACACAGAGTTCTAGCAGCAGACACATCTCTAGAACAACTGTTAAGAGGAGACTGTGTGAATCAGGCCTTCATGGTAGAATATCTGCTAGGAAACCACTGCAAAGTACAGGCAACAAGCAGAAGAGACTTGTTTGGGCTAAAGAACACAAGGAATGGACATAAGACCAGTGGAAATCTGTGCTTTGGTCTGATGAGTCCAAATTTGAGATCTTTGGTTCCAACCACCGTGTCTTTGTGCGACGCAGAAAAGGTGAACAGATGATCTCTACATGCCTGGTTCCCACTGTGAAGCATTGAGTAGGAGGTGTGATGGTGTGAGAGTGCTTTGCTGGTGACACTGTTGGGGATTTATTCAAAATTGAAGGCATACTGAACCAGCATGGCTACCACAGCATCTTGCAGCGGCATGCTATTCCATCCGGTTTGCATTTTAGTTGGACCATCATTTGTTTTTCAACAGGACAATGACCCCAAACACACCTCCTGGCTGTGTAAGGGCTATTTGACCATGAAGGAGAGTGATGGGGTGCTGCGTCAGATGACCTGGCCTCCACAGTCACCGGACCTGAACCCAATCGAGATGGCTTGGGGGGAGCTGGACCGCAGAGTGAAGTCAAAAGGGCCAACAAGTGCTAAGCATCTCTGGGAACTCCTTCAAGACTGTTGGAAGACCATTTCAGGTGACTACCTCTCGAAGCTCATCAAGAGAATGCCAAGAGTGTGCAAAGCAGTAATCAAAGCAAAAGGCGGCTACTGTGAAGAACCTAGAATATGACAGATTTTCAGCTGTTTCACACTTTTTTGTTATGTATATAATTCCACATGTGTTAATTCATAGTCTTGATGCCTTCAGTGTGAATCTACAATTTTCATAGTCATGAAAATAAAGAAAACTCTTTGAATGAGAAGGTGTGTCCAAACCTTTGGTCTGTACTGTATGTATGTGTGTGTGTAATATATATATATATATATATATATATATATATATATATATATCATTTTTTTTTCCAGACCAAGTACTGATAATCAGATACAATTACTTAATTTCTTTAGTGTCATGTGAAGGTTTTTCTAAACAATACAGACTTATGATTTCAGGACAGTTTTGGAGCGCCAAGACCCTGACACAGCTGCAACCCTAAAGGTTCTTGGCACTGATACTGGTATCTGAACATCCCTAATAACAGATATAAACAGTCTATCAATGTCATTTAGCAATTATTACATTTTCCTTTCCAATTGGAAAGTATACCTTGCAAGATGTTACCTTCAAAATAAGTATTGAGAACAATGAAACCGATATCAAATGTTAAGAGATTGAGCACTTTCCAATCTTAGTCAACAAGGAATAAACATATCTGGCCCTAAATAGATATTTTGGGAAGGAACATTGACATATGATTAAGGAACTTAGTATTGTGATTACAAAGAAGTACTCATCTTTTGCCCTATAAGTGCTTCTACAACTGGACCTAATATTGTGGTCACAAGATCACTGTGATATCTCGCTAGTTTAGTGATTGTGATTCAGAAGAACAGTGTGAAAACTACTGCCATAGCGACCCATGTGGGCGCTATGGGGCCCACAACAGTGGGCGGCCTGATTAGGAGCAGAGCTTTCAAACCTCCCAGTTCCTGGCATCGGTGCCTACTCTATACTTTTATCACAGGGAACTACTGGAGCAAACAGGCTGACGAAGCATAAAGATCAGTCTCCGCACCCCAGGACATTGTAGGCGGAGACAGACAAATGGGTGGGGTTAGATTCCTGCTGCCTTCTTGGGATTGGTTAGCAGGAGGAGTGGGCGTGGTTTGGAGGTAAGAACGTGGCGCGGCTGTAGACGGACGCACATTGGGGACACAGAAGATCAAGGAGGGGACAGAGGTAAGGAGACTGCAGTCAGCTGGTGGCTTGATGTTAATGTCACTGGGGCTTGTCAGTCAATGGGGCTTGAAGTTGCTGTATGTTACTGTGACAAGATTTCCCAGGTGTCTGCTGGCTTTCTTATATACACAGAGGTTTGGCCGCACTACTGATCCCATATTAGGGAAAGCCATTGGGAATTACCTTTGGGGTAACGGTGGTGCATGCAGATAAGGATCCTGGCTGATAATCCCGACGTCAAACAAAAATGCAAAGATCTGCGGCACTCGCCAATATAGCAAATCCAATAGTGGTTTATTCAATAAACAGCATGGTGATGCGACGTATCGACCTTCCTCGGTCTTTCTCAAGCAATACCATTGTATCGCTTGAGAAAGACCGAGGAAGGTCGATACGTCGCATCACCATGCTGTTTATTGAATAAACCACTATTGGATTTACTATATTGGCGAGTGCTGCAGATCTTTGCATTTTTGCTGGCTTTCTTAGACAGCAGACACCTGGGAAGTGTAGTATGCTACATGCAGCCTGGATCATTCATTGCTGTGCCTGTCATTGTCCAGCAATATTGTCCCTGCTCTGTCCCTAAGGGATTGCTGACACCAATTACAGTGCGTTCCAGAGCATTTGTTGCAGTGGGGAATTTAGTGTGCATTTCAGCGGCTACCACTCCGGAATGCACTGTAATTGGTGTGAATAAGTCCTAAAACCCTTTATATCTTGACATACATTGCTCTGATATTATTTTATTTACAATGTGGCTCTCCCGATTCCTGTAATTTTAAAGGCTGATTTACAGCCTTGCCCTAAATGTAAGGGATTGCATACACAGTCTCTTGCCTTGTGGAGTAGCAGGGGGCCTGGCAGTGCCATTTGTGTCATCGGCTGCACTAGAACGCATGGTAATAGATTGTCCTGCGTTCATGTGTGGTGCGATTACAAAATATTGTGCATGCACATCTTTATTTTATTTTACAGGCGGGGTGTGTGTCTGCAGTTCCATTGACATGAATGCCACTGCCTGCCCCCTCCCACCCCAGAACGTAGGGAGACTTTGTGTATGCGATCCCTTGAGTCAATAGCATTCCTTTTTTTTTTTTCTTTTTTTTTTTTTTTGGGGGGATGGGTGGGGGGCATACAAAACTTTGTTATGGGGCACTGTGATTTCTAGTTACGCCCCTGTATAGGATGCAGATTAATTCCAACTGTAGCTTGAATTAAAAAAAAAACTGAATTCAAAAGCTTACAGTTTGCTTTTCAGAGATTTGCTCGTTTTCAATGCATCGTCCATTTTCCAAGACTTTAGGGGCAGAAGATCACAAATGGATGTGTCATCTTCTGCTATAGGTGCATGTCTTTGTGCTATGGCTTCCACTCTTTCCTCTATTTTTTCAAGTCTCCCAGATATGTCCGACATCCAGCTGCCCATTTTCTATCCTCTTTTGGTAAAGCTAAAAAAGGGAAAAGAAAGGAATATGTAATAAGTTACCAAGGCCAACTCCAAATGGACCATGTAATTGATGAGCACTCCATCTGATCATGTCTTGACCACTAAACTGTTCCTTTTTTCAGTATAGAAATTATGAAGTACACATTGTACCTCAGTATTCTACTTCAATAAAAATGTTAGTTTTGGCTTAGGATTCAATTTAAAGCATTTTTGTATAGGTTTGGCCCATTAAGATCAAATGAAGAGTATGTGATCATTACAGGACCCATTGTCTCTTGGCTCCCTGCATACAGCCATATGACCACATCACCTGTGTGTGAGGAGAAAACCTGCCAACTCACCACCATCCTGGACCCTGGTGCCTGCACATAGGTCCCCTTACACCACACACCCTATGTGCTAGGGCACCAGGGAGCCTAGCCCCCCTGCTGTGCCTGCATGTGGATTCTACACATGCAGGCTAGACTGTCACCTTAGCGGGTGCTGCATTATTCCCCACTTACCATGCTGCTCTCCTTCACTGGAAAAAAGGCTGCATTCTCAGCTGCAGCCATGCTGAAAGATGGCAGCTTGTAGCCAGGCAGAAGCATTGGGTTGGCCAGTCTTGTTATCTTGCCCCAGATGAGCGGTTACATACCTGAGTTCTCCCCCTGCTCTTTGCCCCTAATAAAGAACCCTCGGGTCAAGAGTCCTAAAAAACTGTTCTCGATCTGTGTGTGTTCTGCTCCTTCTTGGTTATTATATTGTAAGCAGTGGAAATGGTGGACAATATACCTTGCTGTTTTTATTATTTCATAAAACATTAACAGAGGTAAAGTATAGCTTTAAAATATATGTACCGGTACTTTGCAAAGAAAAAAGACTTATACAAACTGACCTGACTGTGACCAGGGCTGTAAGTCTTCTTGAATAGGAGGATGCAGTGTAGCTGTATTAGATGGAGAATAATCAAAAGGGATGGCGATTGGAGGACTGAGAGCGAGCAGTGGACGAAGAGATTTGTGTATTTGAGTGCAAGGACTTTGTAACTGAGGATACTTGTCTGAAAGGTGTAACGTATGATTTTGAAATATCTGTTAAAGTGTGTGTAACAGATGGATTGTAAGAGGCCACATTTCACTTCGACTGCTCTTAAAAAGAGGCATCCCATCTATTCCGACAATCAGGTCAATACAGTTCACCACTTCTTTGACTCGTCTCCAAAGTAATCTTAGATGTTTAGCAATTCCAATGTGTAAATACTGTCCTGGAGGCACATCTCTCGCCATAACTGAAAGAGAAGTTTTTAGAAAAGTCCTGGCATCTACTGGTAGAATAGACTTGAAACATTTGACTTTGCAATATGGACAGGAGTGCAGATAAAGCCACATTAGAGATGATATTTAACTGTGCAGTTTTTCAGTTCTTGGTAAAATGTTTCTTTTGACATGTTATCTTCAGTCTTCAAAGCTAGCAATTGTCATAATCAGAATCATCATCACTATGAGGATGCTCTTCAAGCAAGTGAAAAATCTTATCCTGCTGTTATAAAATGCTGTCATGCTGATCGCATTTTGGAGATGGTATAGATATTGCTGAGGTGTCATTGTAAGACAATGTATCTGTAGAGTCATCATTCACAACTAACGTGCTTGTGTTAGTGAAAGTACTTGTAGAATTTTCATGGAAATATGAAGGATCTTCCTCAGAGTGTCTTGCACAGGTGCTTTTGACCCCAAAAATTTTTCAATCTCTTTGCCTTCCCTTGACGAGAAAGTGACAAATAGCTTTTACGGAATGGTAATGACATCTTGGCTGTAAGGAAAAAATAGATGTATAACAAAGCAATGAATAGTCTGTACGTTTCTAGATCCTGGCTTTATTTTCTATATGCTAGACTAGGCTACTAGGATGCAAAAAAATCAACAGTATCTACAATAAACGTAATTGGCTTTAGTGGCTTTTCTAGTTGCAGACATCCCAACTCTCCCGGACGCCTCAGGAGTCTTCCACCATTAGATAGCGGCTCCCGGCTACACGGAAAATAAATATTTGCTCCCGGAAATATTTACTTTGCTTGATTGAGCTCAGTAAACCTTTCCCTGCTCTATTAATTTTATTTTATTTTTTTCATCTGACATCGGGGCCGCCGTCAGTCAGAGAAAAAAACACAACATTTTCACCATAGGAATGCTTTGCTAGATTCCTATTGACTAGTTCAGTTTGTAATAGCCAATAGCAGCAGCTATTGCACCTGCCCACTGCTCCTGTCAATCAGCAGAGGGGAACCTGAAGTTCTGCAGTAGGTCCTCTTCTAGTGATAGCAGCAGAAGAGAGCGGGTGCAATAGCCAGCTGGCTATTGGATATTGCAAATTGAACTAGCCAATAGCAATCTAGCTATGCTTTCCTATGCTGTTTTTATTTTTTTATTCTGATGGCAGCTGCTGTCAGGATACAAAAAAAAAAAACAGCAGAGGGCAAAGAAGCTATTGCTTCCCATGTTATCTCCCATCATTTCGGGGGGGGGGGTCTCTTCCCTCCCTAAAATGAGAAGGGCACCTCCCTGAAATTGCTTTTTTCAGGTTTGGACCCCTGCAGTTATGAGAGACATTAAACAATCATTTTTTTAAAAAACTAAAGTAATTCACTTCAAACAAAAACTAAATTGCAAAGACAAATAAAAAGTTACATTCACTGGTAAAATGATCAGATATGACTAGGCCATGGCATTTCACCTCTTGGGGGAGGGACACAAAGAAAGAAGGTCCGGCAGCCAATACTGTGGCCCTCTCCCTGCTCAGGTCCGAAACGGAATAGCGGGGGTTAGTGTCAAAGCTAGGACAAGGACCGGCTATAGGGATGAGAGAGAATGGGAAGAGTGCGGGTGGGTGACACGGTCACTGATCCACAGATGACACATGACACAAATACATAGGGCTCCTATGATGGAAATTGCTGTGTTTTTAGATAACAGGGCAGCATGCATAAATACAGAAATTGAAGAGAAAAACCAGTAAGGCCTTGTTCCCACCAAATGCAAACCAGATCTGCATGAGTTTCTGCACACAGTGCAGTTATGCCAAGTTTTTGGCTGCATTTAAGCTTTCCTGGTCCTTTTTTGGTTAAAATAAATATACATTTTTAGTTTAAAATGGGCTTTGCGTTCCAGGGCGTTTGCATGCATTAACGTTTCAGAGCAGTTAAAATGGGGCTTGCTGCAGTTTTTTACATGCTCTGGAACTGAACACTGCGGTGTGAACTAGAGCCCAAAATACCATTGGACACAGTTTTGATGGGTCTGTAACTGCTCTGCTCCTGGAACGCACTTAGTGTGAACAAGGCCTCAGGGATAAAGCTACAAAAGGAAATAAACAGTATGTAGAAAGAGGGACATTGTAGACGTTACACACAATGCAGGAGGCAAATCTAACAAGTTATAGCCCAACTCCAATACAGCACAATGAAGGAACCAGTACGGGGGGCCCTCTGTTTATCTCTCAATTTTTGTCGGGGATATAAGGCATGCCGAAAGCAGAACGGTATTATGGAACCTGAGACCTCTGGTGTGAGGCAAGCCTGCATGGATGGTGACAAAAGCATCCACCTTTTCCTTGTTCCCATAAAAAGATCTCTCTATATACAGTACACTGGATCTGTATATACAGTAGTGTACAGATTTGTATATATACTACAATGCTTGGATCTTGGATCTGTAAAATTACATAGCTCTTTTAGAATAGGACAGTTTTCTCAGATGGGACGCATGTCCCGTCAACAGGGCTGGCTCCAGGTTCATGTGGGCCTTTGGGCGATAAATCCAAGTGGGTCCCCTTGAGGTATTTTTTTAAATTTACATGTCCCCCAGTGGCTCCCTCACTGTATAATGACCCCCAGTGGCCACTATACAGTATAATGACCACTAGTGGCCCCTCACACAGTATAATAACCCTCCAATGCCCCCTCCTACACACAGTATAATGACCCCACAGTGGCCCTCCATTCAGAATAATAACCCCCATTCACCCCCACACTGGGAGTTATACTGTACAGAGATCATTATACTAAATGGGGGCACTGGGGGTCAATATACTGTGTAAGGGGCCTGCACAATCTAATGATCCCCTAGTGGCCCCCTCACATACCTATCATTGCTGGAACCCATGGGAGCCGGTGGTCCTGTCATTCACTAACCTCCTCTCCTCTGACCCACTGCAGCAGTGAGACACATGTCACAATGTCACCGCTGGGCTGGGCCTGGAGGAGAGAAGGAGCTGTGCAGTTATGTAGCTAGAACTGACTGGACCCCACAGAAAATTTTAGCAGCCCCCCTCCCAGTGCGTTCACGTCATGTTTTTCCAATTTGTTTTATGTATACAATGTGCAGCACTCCAGGCATGTGTTAATTATAGATTTTTTTGTATACATTAAATGGATGGTAAAAATGTCATGTGAGCCCAGCCCTAGTGTCAGAATAAGCCCCAGTACACAGCGGAGGGGAGGCCGCCATGTACTGACAGAGCGCTGCCTGGTCCTGGTGGTCCGGGCTGAGGACTGTGCTTCCCAAGGATCATTTATCTACTGGGAAATACAAGGCACAGTATAATACACTAGAGTCTAGAAGATATGAAGAGATTAGCCCTACCCCCGAATAATACAATTAGGGGGCATTTATTATGCAGAAATACGCCTGTTAGGTGTATTTTTGACACAAATTGTGGCGCAAAGGTCCTTAGCACTGCAATCTGCATGTTTTTCCCACTCATGCCAGGTCTAATTAAGGTATTGTTGGCAGGGAAAGGGATACAGTTATGGCCATCCAGTAATTGGATAACACCGCCATATGGGCACTGTACAGGGTGTGGTAAGAAGGCACAATGCAGGGTATAAAGGGACACAATACAAGGTAAGGGGGACACAGTCACATGACCCTGTGACAATAGAAGGTTGAGATGCCCCCCATAATAACAGGCATAGTAGTGAGACAGGGGCCCAGGGCCCTGAATGCACAGTAAGGGTGGACACAGCAAGTAGGTGGAAGGGGCTCTGAGGGGGATTCATATAAGTAGTGGCAGGAGGTCTGTGCAGGGCAGCAACAGGAGACAGGAGGGTGAAACAGGAGCTCTGGATACATGAGGGAGGAAAGGAGACAGCAGGGGCCCCATGAGGATGAGATAGGACAGGATATGTGGGGAAGGGGGCAGGTGTCATGGAGGCAAACTGCTTAATGAAACAGTAACACAACTAAATAGAATGAAGCAGCAGCTGGGAGAGGTCCCTGATTCCCCCTGTCTCACAGACAAGACAGCACGCCGCAGCCTCTGTCCTCAGGCAGCACGCCGCAGCCTCTGTCCTCAGGCAGCACGCCGCAGCCTCTGTCCTCAGGCAGCACGCCGCAGCCTCTGTCCTCAGGCAGCACGCCGCAGCCTCTGTCCTCAGGCAGCACGCCGCAGCCTCTGTCCTCAGGCAGCACGCCGCAGCCTCTGTCCTCAGGCAGCACGCCGCAGCCTCTGTCCTCAGGCAGCACGCCGCAGCCTCTGTCCTCAGGCAGCACGCCGCAGCCTCTGTCCTCAGGCAGCACGCCGCAGCCTCTGTCCTCAGGCAGCACGCAATGTATAACAGGGTAATCTACAACATTTCCCCTAAGTGCAACCAGACAGTACTAATGCCCACATTGTGGTTCCTCACAGTAATTAAGCCCACCTTGTACTCCCACACAGTAGTTATGCCCAGATATGTGCCTCCCCTCACAGTAGTTATGCCCAGATATGTGCCTCCCACACAGTAGTTATGCCCAGATATGTGCCTCCCCTCACAGTAGTTGGGCCTTCATAGGTGCCCCCCCCTCACAGTAGTTGGGCCTTCATAGGTGTCCCCCCTCACAGTAGTTGGGCCTTCATAGGTGCCCCCTCCCCTTGCCCCCAGTCTGCAGCATTAGAAAAAAACGCATACTTACCTTCTTCCCTGATAGGCTCCCACACTCATCACGCTGCTGGCTGTGCTTAAGGCAGATTCATGGGCTTTCAGCTCTCATCCCACAGCCAGCAGGGGGAGCTCCTGAGCTCTGAAGAACAGTCAAGCAGAGATTTTCCTGCTTCACTATGGAAACCAACTGTCTGGCTAGGTGTGAGTGTGCACTCTCCCCCCCCCCCCCCCCCAATATTATACATGTAATGGAGGCATGGAGCACTCTTATGGGGCCTGAAATTGTCACTGTACTTCATGCCGGGCCCCATCAGAGCGCTCCATTACATGTGAGCCATGCAAGCGGCTGTTCTTAACATGCTTTAGGGTGGTCTGTGGGGGGTCTAAAGGCAGCTGGGCCCCCTGGAGCGTTGTGCCTGGTCGCAACTGCAACCCCTGTATGTACGCCAGTGCCTCGTTTATTTTTGAATTTTCTGATGTGTTATCTGAGTGGTAATTAGGAGTTGCCTCTGCACCAGGGGTTAGACTGTTCCGTCAATCTTATTCCTGGAGCTTAATTGCCCAAATCTCGGTTGTATAATCTTTCAGAACCCAAAAGAAAGTCTATGCGAGAGTATATTACAGAGAGTTTGGCAAAGGGACATATTAGACCATCCAAGTTCCCAGTGGCTGCTATATTTTTCTTTGTAAAGAAAAAGGATGGTACCCTGAGACCATGTCTGGACTTCCATGAGCTCAATCGTATTACCATCCGTGATCCTTACCCCCTTCCTTTGATTCCGGATTTGTTTTGTCAGATTGTCGGTGCCAAGGTGTTCACTAAATTGGATCTGAGGGGGGCATATAATCTGGTAAGGATCAAGGAGGGGGATGAGTGGAAGACCGCATTTAATATTTATTTTGAAAGCCTGGTCATAAGAGTTGTTGTGATACCAAATTTTTGATTCGGTATCATAAAGTATTGCGATATTTGATACCACGTGCATTCTGCATTTAAAAAAAATTGTGAATCGTGCAGTTTAAAAAAAAATTCTGTTTCGGCGTTTTTGATATTTTAAGTTATGACATTTTTTGGACATAGTAATATGTCATATGTTTATTTATCTTTTGTTGGTAAAATTGGGAAAGGGGATGATTTATAATTGGTGTGGGTTTTTTAAACCTTTTTTTTACAGTTTATTTAATAACTATTTTTCCCTTTGGGGGGCTAGAACCTTGGGTCTTTTGATTCTTTGTTCTATTCACCCTAATAGATCTCTATTAGGGTTAGTAGGACTTCACACTTTTCCTGCTGCCCTGTGCTCTGTACACACAGCAGCAGGGAGCTGACCATGACAGCCAGGGCTTCAGTAGCATCCTGGCTGCCATGGCAACTGATCGGAGCAGAAAGGTACAGAAAAAAGAAAGGAGGTTAGGAAGACCTTAAAACAAGGGAAATCACACTCGCAAGGCGCCAACGGTAATGGGGCTCGGAGATATTGAAATATGGAATAATGTTTCTAAAGGGAAAGAAAGAAGGCGGAGAGACGAGATATAAAAAAAAAAAAAGGTTGTTGGAGTAGTAAGGACAACAGTGATAGGGGAGGCTGCACAAATGGAAAATGATTAGTGTTAACACCAGGTTGAACACTTAGATAGCAAGAAGATGAATTTATGTGTAACATTTGGTCTATAATGTTGGTGACCTTCAGAACTTCTAAATACACATAGATAGCGCCTAATCCCCACTAACATAAAACTACGTACAAAAGCGCAATGGGATATAGCGATATCACTAAAAGACGAATAATCGGCGATGGCCGTAAATAATAATAAATGATAACTTACTTTGGTGGGGGGCTGTCAGAACGGTATAAAGGCACCTGTGACAGTGACCCCCCAAGTAAGAGGAACACAAATAGATAACAGTGTTTAATGTTTTGAAGTGGACTAAAGTACTCACTTCACTGGGGGGGGGGTGTCAGGTGTCGCAACTACCTAGGACAGTGAACCCTCCTGGCCTAGGTCACTGTAATTCACTTGAGGAGACAAGTAGATCAAAAAAAGGGGTAGTTTTTACTCACTTCACTGGGGGGCTGCCAAACAGGTGTAATGCAAGTTACCTGAGACAGTACCCCCCCCGGCCGAGTCTGCTTCTCACGGTCCTCAAATGGAAAATTAGTGTCTTCACTCCTAAAATGGGTTTCTTCAAATACTTTAATAAGGCTCAACGCGTTTCGGGGTTATGCAAAACCCCTTCCTCAGGAGCAAGGTATACAATAATACATAAAATCAAATAAACTTACGTTAAGTTAAATAGATCCTTCTCACCAATGTCTCAAATTCCCGCCCTCAGGGGACGAAAAAGAGCGGGAAATCGCATTCAAACACCGCCTCCGGTCGGTGGAACGCATCCAGAATCCGGAAATCGCGTATCTGCCGCGACTTCCGGTTTTGTGGAACGCATGACGTTCCCCTGAGCCGGCATGCGTTCCACACGCAGCCGGCATGCGTTCCACGAAACCGGAAGTCGCGGCAGATACGCGATTTCCGGATTCTGGATGCGTTCCACCGACCGGAGGCGGTGTTTGAATGCGATTTCCCGCTCTTTTTCGTCCCCTGAGCGCGGGAATTTTAGGCATTGGTGAGAAGGATCTATTTAACATGTAAGTTTATTTGATTTTATGTATTATTGTATACCTTGCTCCTGAGGAAGGGGTTTTGCATAACCCCGAAACGCGTTGAGCCTTATTAAAGTATTTGAAGAAACCCATTTTAGGAGTGAAGACACTAATTTTCCATTTGAGGACCGTGAGAAGCAGACTCGGCCGGGGGGGGGTACTGTCTCAGGTAACTTGCATTACACCTGTTTGGCAGCCCCCCAGTGAAGTGAGTAAAAACTGCCCCTTTTTTTGATCTACTTGTCTCCTCAAGTGAATTACAGCGACCCAGGCCAGGGGGGTTCACTGTCCTAGGTAGTTGCGACACCTGACCTATGTGACACCCCCCCCCAGTGAAGTGAGTACTTTAGTCCACTTCAAAACATTAAACACTGTTATCTATTTGTGTTCCTCTTACTTGGGGGGTCACTGTCACAGGTGCCTTTATACCGTTCTGACAGCCCCCCACCAAAGTAAGTTATCATTTATTATTATTTACGGCCATCACCGATTATTCGTCTTTTAGTGATATCGCTATATCCCATTGCGCTTTTGTACGTAGTTTTGTTAGTGGGGATTAGGCGCTATCTATGTGTATTTAGAAGTTCTGAAGGTCACCAACATTATAGACCAAATTTTACACATAAATTCATCTTCTAACTGATCGGAGCCCCAGGATTACTGCTGGGGCTCCGATCAGAAGCTGCCACTGCCACCAATGAGGGGGAGGGGACCCTGTGTCCACTGCCACCAATAATTTTAATACTGGGGGGGTTGAGGGGGACAGGCACAATGTGCCACCAATGATAATTAACCTGACAGCAGCGCGCTCATGTTCTGTGATACTAGACTGTGCAACAGCGCAACCCAGTATGGAAAAAATGGAAATCCCGCTATCGTATTGATACCGGGACAAAAGTATCGATTGGGTATTGATATTTCGATACCAGTTACCCTACTGGTCATGCCCTTTGGGTTAACCAATACTCCTGCGGTTTTTCAACACTTTGTCAATGACCTCTTTCATCATCTGGTAGGGAGGCTTGTCGTTGTATACCTTGATTACATACTAACTTATTTGCTTAATATGGAGACTCAACAGGATCATGTGAGACAGGTGTTACAGATCCTAAAAGAGAATACGTTGTATGCGAAGATGGAAAAGTGTGTATTTGCTGTACAGGAAGTGCAGTTTCTTGGTTACCTGCTCTCATCCTCAATTTTTGTATGGATCCCGAGAGAGTCTGTGCCATGTTGGACTGGGATTGACCCGAAAATCTGAAAGCGCTTATGCGGTTTTTAGGGTTTACCAACTTCTAAAACAAAATCACAGACATATAGTGGCCAATATAGGGGAACTGCCCAAGCGCCAAACACTGTAGCGTGTTTCTCATTGGGCGAGCAGTCCCACCGCATGTGAACCACAGAAATACCGTGGCAAGTATGGGGGAGCTGCTCAAACCCCAAACACTGTAGCGTGTTTCTCATTGGGGGAGCAGTCCCACCCCATGTGGACCGCAGCAAACGACCATCCCGAGCAATTATGCGTACAAAGGACGCCAGCGCGGTCCACATGCACCATAAAAGCATCCTACACAGACCGAAGCATTGTGCGGATGACAATACAATTATATAAATCACTGAAGAAAGTGCACCAAACGGATATGCCACTGACTATACTAGCTGGTCATACAAGCAGATATTAAAAGCTGAGACTTTTGCCAATATATTCCTGTCAGGAAGATATCGGAGCCCATCATGCACCACGTCACAGTCCTCAGCATGGCAAGGGGTCCTACCACTGCGCTAACTATATGGTGTGAACACGGTCTGAAGGTGATGAAATCCAGCTCACAGCCAAGCTTCCACACAACCGCATAGCAGGACAACTAATGCAATGTGGACAAAGCAAGACTGTAAGCCACATCCGATATCTTCCTGACAGGAATATATTGGCAAAAGTCTCAGCTTTTAATATCTGCTTGTATGACCAGCTAGTATAGTCAGTGGCATATCCGTTTGGTGCACTTTCTTCAGTGATTTATATAATTGTATTGTCATCCGCACAATGCTTCGGTCTGTGTAGGATGCTTTTGTGGTTCATGTGGACCGCGCTGGCGTCCTCCTTTGTACGCATAATTGCTCGGGATGGTCGTTTGCTGCGGTCCACATGCGGTGGGACTGCTCCCCCAATGAGAAACACGCTACAGTGATTGGGGTTTGAGCAGCTCCCCCATACTTGCCACGGTATTTCTGTGGTTCACATGCGGTGGGACTGCTCGCCCAATGAGAAACACGCTACAGTGTTTGGCGCTTGGGCAGTTCCCCCATATTGGCCACTATATGTCTGTGATTTTGTTTTATAAGTATTGAATGTGCCTTCATCTGGCAATTGAACATTCTTTTGCACTTTGAAACCTCCATCACATGGTCTGATATGGGTGTGGCTTACAGTCTTGCTTTGTCCACATTGCATTAGTTGTCCTGCTATGCGGTTGTGTGGAAGCTTGGCTGTGAGCTGGATTTCATCACCTTCAGACCGTGTTCACACCATAGTTAGCGCAGTGGTAGGATCCCTTGCCATGCTGAGGACCGTGACGTGGTGCATGAAGGGCTCCGATATCTTCCTGACAGGAATATATTGGCAAAAGTCTCAGCTTTTAATATCTGCTTGTATGACCAGCTAGTATAGTCAGTGGCATATCCATTTGGTGCACTTTCTTCAGTGATTTGCCAACTTCTACTGTAAATTTATCTTGAACTATTCATCGGTGGTTAAACCTTTAACAGACATAACCAGGAAGGGTGCTGATATTTTCCCCTCCCCCACGACAGCACCACTGAGAGAGATGGCTCCGCCTCCACGGACAGGAAACCTGTAGCATAAAAAGGTGGAGCCACTCTCCCACCTCAGTGAGGTTTCCTGTCCCTGGAGCAGGAGACTTGTAGCAGTTTTTCTCCTAGGGACCCATGGCTTGGAAAGCCTAGAGAGCCATGGGTCTTACCAGCCTGAGACCGGGTGCCGGGTCTTTTTTACCTTAAGGATGGGGTTGGTCCGGGCCGACCTTCGTCCGGAGGCTGAGGACACCGGTCCCTCAAAGGAGTGAGACCGCATGGGAGCCGCAGAACAGGAGAGCGGCTCATGGAGGACACGCCAGAGGGCTGTTGTTCCGGGTGCGCACCCCGTGTGAGCTGCAGACTTTGCCGCAGGAGCAGTGGAGCGCGCCGGAGCGCCAAACCGGAAGTCGCAGGAATGACATCAGGTAAGACGTGCGTTCCACAGACTGGTTCCGGTCAGGTGACCGGAAATAAAATAGAGAGCAGACAGATTCAGCGTTCTCGGAGTGCAGACACCATTGAGGTCTGCTGTGGATGTTTGACTGCTAACACTGGGCTATCAGTTATTTCTCCTTCTCTAGCAAAAGCATTCGTCAGCGTCGGATCAAGGAGGGTGAGAACCCCAGATGGTTTCAGGCACAGCGCTCCCAGGGAACATGTGGAACTCTCCAAGGAGAGGTGCTGTTCCCTGCGGTATACTGAATCTTAACCTCTATGCCTCTAGGAATATAATGGAAGAGGACAAGAGGCCGGAAGAAGCAGAGTCAGAAAAACAGACACCGGTATAAAGAGCTTCTGAGGGGGTAAGATACAAAGGTTAATGAGGATACTGATGTATGTTCTTCGTATCTATTTGTTTTTTTAGATGGCACCTAAAAAAGCAGTGTCAAAAAAGAAAAATAAGGAATGTGCATTGTGTAGATGCCTCTTGTCTTCTTCGTATGCCAAGAAATTATGTCAGGAATGTATTGAAAAGACCCTGGCAGAAGAATCCACAAATTTCATGAAGGACATTAGAGAATTAATTAAGTCGGAAGTTAAGGAATCCCTTAAAAGATCAGTAGAAAAGACAGATTCGGATGTGGAATCTATAGGCATTAGTGAGGAAGATAGGGATGAGAGGTCGGAGGATTCGTCCTTCGCGGAAGAGGAGCAAGAGAAAAAAATTTCTGTTCCCAGTAACAGATACGGAAAAATTACTTAAAACTATTAGGGCTACGCTAGAGCTAGAAGACGTCAAGGAGGACAGGTCTATGGCAGACACCGTCTTTGAGGGATTACGCGAAAAGAAAAGATGTTTTCCTTTACATAAGAGTATATCAGCCCTAATAGAAAAGGAATGGAAGAAACCAGACAAAAAAGCCTTTGTAAGTAAGAATTTTAAGAGAAAATACCCCTTTGAGGAGAAAGCCACTACATCATGGGATAAGGCGCCTAGACTGGATGTGGCCATTTCTAAAGTTTCCAGAAGATCTTCCTTACCGTTTGAAGATATGGGATTTTTAATGGACCCACTAGATAAAAAGATAGACTCTTGTCTCAAAAATACTTGGGAAGCATCTACAGCTTCCTTCAGACCAAACATAGCAGCGACAGTTACAGCCAGGTCCTTAGTCTTATGGCTTGAAAGACTAGAAGGACAGTTAAGGGATAAGTTCCCTAGGGATCAGATTTTAAATTCATTGCCAACCTTACAAAAGGTGGCGGATATTTTTTCCGATGCTTCGGTTGAGGCAGTTCGATTGTCAGCTCGGTCTGCTTCCACTTCAAACTCTGCCCGTAGAGCCCTTTGGCTGAAGAACTGGAGGGGAGGAGACATGGCCTCTAAACAACGCTTGTGTAGTATTCCCTGTCAGGTACAGTTTCTGTTTGGCCCAGAGCTTGATGCCCTCCTAGAAAAGGCAGCAGATAGAAAAAAGAGAATGCTTCAAGAATCCTCCTTCTCACAGTTTAGACCATACAGACGTCCCTTTCAGAACGCATCTAGATTTCAGGGAAAGACAGTTGGGGGACAGAGATCAGTTTCCCAGACCCAGTGGGTCAGGCGGTAGGGGCTTCATGTTCGGAAATTCCTCCTCCTCCCAGAAGGACAAGTTGTCAAAAAAATTACGCCAGGCTACAGGTAGGAGAGACTAAAATTCTTTCCTTCTGCCTGGAGAGAAATTGCAGGAAAATGGATGACCGATATTGTGACAGAGGGTTTAAAACTGCAGTTCAGAGGACATTGTCCTCAAAGATTTGTGGTTACAAAAGAATCTGAAAAATTGCCAAGGGAACTGGATCAGCTGATAGAAAAAAGGGTGTTAGTACCAGTGCCAAGAGCAGAGTGGGGGAAGGGCTTCTACTCGACTCTGTTCTTGGTGAAAAAAACGGATGGCTCCTTTCGGACAATTATAAATTTAAAACAATTAAACAAGTCTCTAGTTATAAAGAAATTCAAGATGGAGACCATAAAGTCTACGATTCATTTAGTTTTTCAGGGATGTTTCATGGCGGTGTTACATTTGAAAGACGCATATCTACATATCCCGATGCATCCCCTCTTCCGAGTATTTCTGAGGGTGGCGGTTGCAGAGAACAGGGGAACCAGACATCTACAGTTTCAGGCCATGCCATTCAGTCTGTCAACTGCACCAAGAACCTTTTACCAAGGTGATTGCAGAGGTGGCCTCTTTTATTCGGAAGGAAGATATTCTTTTTCTGCCCTATCTAGACGACTTCCTGATTATAGCAAAGTCGCGGGAGAAGTGTCGGAGCTCCGTCCAAACGGTGATTCAAATCCTGGAGCATCTAGGCTGGATAATCAATATAAAGAAATCAAGGTTAGAACCCAGCACAAGCCAGACAGTCTTAAGGTTGCAGCTGGACTCCTTGCAACAAAGGACTTTTCTTCCATCAGGAAAGATAAACAGAATCCAGAACGAAGCCTGGGGGGCTCAGGAAAATCCGAGTATGTAAGTCCGGAAGGCCATGTCCCTACTAGGGTTAATGCCTGCCTGTATTCCAGCGGTACGATGGGCACAGTTTCATTCAGGACATTTGCAGGAGGAAATATTGGACATAACAAGACGAAAGGGAATCACCTTGGACTCCCAAACGAATCTCTGCCAGAAGACTCTTATCTCCCTCAACTGGTGGTTGGAGGGAAAGAATTTAGACCAGGGTATCCAGTGGAATTACCCCGATCCGGTAGTGATTACAATGGGGGTGGGGCGCACATTTCCGGGGTCAGTTAAGCCAGGGAAACTGGTCCCCTTTGCAGAGACAATTCTCTTCCAACAGAAAGGAATTGAGAGCAGTGTTACTAGCTTTAAGAGCAGCCCTTCCAGAGCTACAGCACCAGCATTTCAGGATTATGTCAGACAACAGAATGGTGGTGTCATACCTGAATTGTCAGGGAGGTACCAAATCCCGATCTTTAATAAGCGAAACGGAGATGATATTCTCGGAGATAGAAGTTCATTTAACTCACATATCCGCGCTGCATATAAAAGGGAAGGAGAATGTCCAGGCCGACTTTTTAAGCCGTCATCGTTTGAGACAGGGAGAGTGGTCCCTAGACCCATCAATATTTGCGAAGATCGTGGAATTATGGGGTGTCCCGGAAATAGATCTCTTTGCCACCAGGGAGAACAGGCAGGTGGGAAAGTTTTGCTCTCTCAGTCCTTACGAATCTCCGTTTGGGGTGGATGCCTTCCTCCTAGAATGGAAGTTTCATCTAGGATATGCCTTTCCCCCTCTTCAGCTCCTTCCCAGAGTTCTCCAGAAAATAAGGGAGGAGAAATCGGACATGATAGTAATCGCCCCCTTTTGGTCAAGGAGGGCATGGTTCTCTCTTCTTAGGTCCATGTCGGTAGCAGAACCGTGGGTTCTTCCCGAGATTCCGAATTTCCTGAGGCAGGGCCCAGTAATGCACCCAGAGGTGGAGTCCTTGCATCTTACAGCATGGAGATTAAAAGGGCACACTTAATTAAGGAGGGGTTCTCTGAAGCACTAATTTCTACCATTCTCAAAAGCAGGAAAAAAGTGACTAACTTTTTTTACGCTAGAATATGGAAGAGATTCCTATCCTTTGCAGGTCTTGACACCAGTGTTTGGCCAGAAAAAATTTCCACCAGACAGGTCTTGGAATTTTTACAAAGAGGGTTATCTTTAGGCTTAGCAAAGAGCACCCTGAAGGTTCAGGTTTCGCCCCTCTCAGGATTAAGCGGTAGGAGCTGGCCATGGATCCCTGGATAGTCAGGTTTTTCAGGGCGGTGGATAGGGTTGCTCCGGTGAAGGGACCTAGATTTCCCCCCTGAAACTTGAATTTAGTATTAAAAGCTTTGACTAGTTATCCATTTGAGCCCATTGAGGTTAGCTCTATGAAAAATCTCACGCTAAAGTTAGTTATGTTGATAGCTCTTACTTCGGCGTGAAGAGTTAGTGAGCTTCAGGCCCTATCTATTAATTCCCTGTTTATGACCCTACGCAAGGATAGGGTGGTATTAAGACAAGATCCAAAATTCATTCCTAAAGTCCCTTCTAAGGCCAACAGATTACAGGAGATAGTTCTCCCAGTTTTTTTTTCCAGACCCAAAATCTGAGGATGAAGAAAAATGGCATCTATTAGACGTAAGAAGGTGCCTGATCCAGTACCTAGGAAAAAACGAAGGACTGGAGAAAATCCTCGTCTTTATTGGTCTTGTACGCTGGGGCTAGAAAAGGTAATGCTGCCTCTAAAAGTACCGTCGCTAGGTGGATTCGAGAGCTAATTTATTTAGCCTACTCTTGTTCTGGGTTTTCTCCTCCACCTTCCTTGAAGGCTCACTCTACTAGGGCGGTGTCTACCTCCTGGGCAGAAAGGTCCAGCGTTTCAATTGACCAAATCTGCAGGGCTGCCACGTGGGCTTCTCCCTTTACTTTCTATAGGCACTATAGATTTCAGCTTGACTCCATCTTTGACCTCCTTTTTGGTACAAAGGTGTTAGAAGTTGTCACCCACCCTTGAATTCTATGTAATCTCTCTCAGTGGTGCTGTCGTGGGGGAGGGGAAAAATTATGATTGCACTTACCGGTAATCGGATTTTCCTGACCCCACGACAGCACCCGTCCAATTCCCTCCCTAAGGTGGTGGTTGGTGGTAAATTTCATATGTTGTATTAACCAAAAGGGAGTCCCTCTCATACTCTGTAAACCCACTGAGGTGGGAGAGTGGCTCCACCTTTTTATGCTACAGGTTTCCTGTCCGTGGAGGCGGAGCCATCTCTCTGTGGTGCTGTCGTGGGGTCAGGAAAATCCGATTACCGGTAAGTGTAATCATCATTTTCTATCTGGTCTAATGCGGCATTACAGGCCTTTTCTGCTATGAAAGAATGTTTTGCTTCAGCCCCTATTCTGGTGCAACCGGAGGTGTCAGCCATTTATTGTTGAGGTTGACGCATCCGAGGTAGGGGTAGGAGCAATCTTGTCACAGGGTCTTTCACCCAGTAAATGGCTCCCATGTGCAATTTTCTTTAAAAATAAATAAATAAATTCTCAACTGCTGTAAGGAATTATGATGTGGGGAATAAGGAATTGCTGGCCATTAAGTTGGCGGAATGGTGGCATTGGTTGGAAGGAGCAATTCATCCGATTACGGTAATTACAGATCACAAGAATCTGGCCTACCTGGAGTCGGCTAAGCGACTGAACCCAAGGCAGGCCAGATGGTCATTGTTTTTCACCAGATTTAACATTGTCACTTAACGCCCAGGGGTAAGAACACAAAGGCAAATACTTTGACGCGTAGCTTTCCAGGGGAATGGGTGTGAGTCTAATGACCCTAGTCCCATTTTATCTGAAGGGGTAGTGATATCCGCTCTGTATCCTGATCTCGAGACCAAGGTGTTGGAGGCACAGGAGAATGCTCCGGACTCTTGTCCTCCAGGGAAATGTCACAACCAGACAGCTGAGAAGCTCTGACAGAGGCCTTTCAGAACCTCCTTCTTGAGTTCTCTTTGTTGTGCTGTTCAGTTCCTCATCTCGTTAGCCTCTCTCAGCTGTCATGGAGTTGGACTGATTGCATCCCTTTAAATTCCGCCCCATAATGCATTACTGGGCGGCTTATACTACTTCCTGGAGTGTGTGTGCATGCTGATCTTATTTTCCTGTCTGCTACAAAGTTAAGTGCTGAACATTTATCTGTTATTTTCTGTTTGCTGGATCCCAGGTGACCCTGACTCCCTCCGTGTCTGGTGTAGGGAGCCGGTGGTCGTGTCCCCTCACTATTGTAGGGTGTTCAGGGGTTATATAGTCGAGGTACGTGGATATGCATCCTTCCACCTCTGGGATCTTTGCATAGGCTGAGCAGCCAGGGAAAGTCTCAGGTCTTGTGCAGGGGTCTCCCTTTTGGTTCCTTAGCTTTGGATCCACTCAGTCATATATGCATGTTGCTTTGTCTTGTTTCCTGTACACCGTCCGTGACAGGAAATTGTTCCCTCCGAATTGTATCACAAGGTGTTCGAGGAACATCACTGTACGAGGCTTGCTGGGCACCCTGGGAGCAGATCGACTGTATCTCATCTCTTGCAGATTCTGGTTCCAGGGTTGCATAAGTTTGTTGAGGACTGTCAGCCTGTGGTACCTGTGCACGTGCTAAGGTGACATACTCTGCCTTCCGGATCTCTGCTTCCATTGCCCATCCTGTCCAGACCTTTGACCCATTTGTCTATGGATATTACGGATTTTCCACATTCTTCGGAATAATGTGATTCTGGTGGTTGTCGATCGTTTTAATAAAATGGGACACTTTATTGCATTACCTAGTCTACCCAATGCTAAAACTCTTGCACAGGTGTTTGTCGACAACATCGAGAAACTACATGGCATTCCCTCTGATGTGGTGTCCGATAGAGGGACTTGGTTTGTTTCCAGATTCTGAAAAGTGTTCTGTACTCGTCTGGGTGTACAATTGTCCTTCTCTTTGGCTTTTCAGCCTCAGTCGAACGGACAGACGGAGCGCACTAATCAGAATTTGGAGACTTGAGATGTTTTGTTTTCAGAGAATCAGGAAGAGTGGTCTTCATTTTTGTCATTAGCTGAATTTGCTATAAATAACCGTAGACAGGAATCCACTCACCGTTTTTTGGGGCATATGGGTTCCATCCACAGTTTGGTACATTTTCTCGTGCTCAAAATTCTGGCATTCCTGAGGAGGAATGATTTTCCTCTGTATTCTAGTTGGCGGAAAATCCAAAATAACATGGAAAATATGGGCAACAGGTATAAGCATGCGGCTGGTAGGAGATGAATGAGTGGTCCGGACCTGAGTGGGTGTATGTGTGGTTGTCATCATGTTGGAAACATTAAACTTAAGATACCTTCTTGGAAGTTGGGCCCAAGATTTATTGATCATATAAGATCACTTCCATGAACTTCCTCAGGCATTTAAAATACATAACGTATTTCATAAATCGTTGTTAAATAAATGTGTTGAACCTTTTCAGCCTTCCTCCTTACCTCCTGTCATGGTGGACAGCAATTTAGAATTTCAGATCAGTAGGATTGTGGACTCCCAAGTTCTTTGGAGATTCCTCCGGTATCTCGTTCATTGGACAGGATGTGGGTTCCAGCGACCGATGTTAATGCTAATTGTCTGAGAGCATTCCACAGAGCATATTCTGAGGAGGCTGGTCCTGGGTGCTTAGAGGTTACCTGTAGAAGGGTGGTGGGGTACTGTCACACCTATGACGGGTCTTAGAAGGTCTAAAAGATTATCTGCACATTAGTGATCTGACAGCCTCTTTTGGTTTCACTTTGTCTGTGTTGCTAATATGTCCACACCTCCTGTTCAGGTGTGGATCATGTGACCTTTACCTATCCCTATTTAGTCTGACTTTACCCATCAATCCTTGCTCTGGATAGCTTCATTTGGTTTTGGAAAAGCTGTAGTGTGGTTCTTGAAGTCCTGTTCATCATCCTCAGAAGTTGTGTTCTGCTTGTTGCGTTTTTTCTCCCCCCCTCACCCCCTGGTTGTTTACTAGGCCTCAGCACAACGCTTGTTCCTTTACAAGGGAAGGAACGGGTTGTCTCTGCCCTGTTATTACCTTTAGGGCATCTGAGGGTCACCAGAGTTTTCTAGGTTCCTGTGTATGGGCATCTCTACCATCGAGAGGTGTCCATATGGATAAGAGTTAGGGCCAGGAGCAGGGTTTTATAGGTAGTGACCCCTTTTCCTTCCCTAGCGGTGAGGCCTACTGTCTTTCCCCTTGTTGTCTTTTGGTGTTCTCCCCTACTACATCCGTGACATCGACAAGCCATCGCAGAGGAAGTACAGCTAATGCTCCAACTAGGTGTCATTGAGGAGTCAAAAAGTGATTGCGTCAGTCCAATAGTCTTAATAAAGAAGTGTCCAGCAATATTGCCCCCTTTAAAACATAACTTTTACTTATTCATATTATTTAAAATAATACCACAGTGGTGGTTCACTAGTGAAACATTGTGAAACAGACAAAAAATGAAAAAAAGATAAACTATGCTCCTGCATGGAAGCCAACCGTTGATACAGTATTAAGGTGGCGAGTAAACACAGGGCAGCTGTGGGGAGCAGTGAGGTATATCTGACTTAACCCTATGCTCAACCTAGCTAGTCCCTCAGCCCAGGGACATCCCCTAGTGGTGGAGATTCCCTGTCCTCGTGCCTGGGCTGACTGCCCTGCGTTTACCCTCCTCTCAAGAAATGATCACGGCTCCCCAGGAACTGACGGGTGTTTAACCGCCTCCGGACCGCCTAACGCAGATGTGCGGTCCGGAGGCGGCAGCGCTGCGCACAGTCACGCATATATGCGTCATCTCGCGAGACGCGAGATGACGCGCTTTGCCGGCCCGCGCATGCGCAGTTCGGGACGGCATTTCGTCTAGGAGTATTTCGTCATCAGCTTGCCAGCCAATGATCGCGGCTGGCAAGCTGATGATTTTTTAAAAATCCAATCAGAGTGCCAGATAGCAGATCATATTTGTAAATATGATCTGTTATATGGCTGCCTGCTCCTCTGCTGGTTCTTTTCGTCGGTTGGATCCAGCAGAAGAGCAGGCTACACAGTGAGTACACCAAACACCTCATACTAGCCCCAGATCACCCCCCTGAACCCCAATTAACCCTTTGATCACCCCTTTGTCAATCACTAGTGAAAGGAAAAAAGTGATCAGTGTAAACTGTCACTTTTTTTTTTCACTGGTATTGACCGTTAGGTTTTAGGTATAGTTTAGGCCCCTTGGTTAGGTAGTTTAGGGATCGGTTAGCGCCCAGCCCACCGCACCGCAGTCACTGATTCGCTGATTAGCATATCGCTAATCAGCATTTGTACTTTTATAGTATCTGGAAGTGATCAAAACTGATCACGGTCAGATCTATAATTGTATTAGTGTCACTTTAGTTCGCCCTCCACCCAAAACGCAGTGTTTGCCCGATCAGGCTTGATCAGTCGCCCACACGTGCGTTCACCCACGCCCGCCCCACCACAGTGACAAAAAAATTTTTTTTTTTGATCACTGCACAATCACTTTACACGCGTTGCGGCGATAAAAAAAAATCAGTTTTGATATTTTTTATCAACCGCAGCGGCCTCCGGTACTTCGCTAGCCTCCCCTTTGTAAGACAGGCTTGCTTTTTTTTCTTGGGTAGTCTCAGGGAATACCCCTAAATTTAGTTGCCCAAAATGTCAAACAGGGGGTATTCTTCTGAAGAGGCCTACAGGCTTCTGACCCAGTCGGATGAAGAGTGGGAACCCTCATCTGATGAATCCAGCGGGTCAGAATACGAACCTGTAGAAAGCAGTGGCTCTCTGACCCAAAGTTCGGACGAGGAGGCTGAGGTCCCTGATAGCACCAGGCGTACCCGGCCCCGTGTCGCTAGACCACAGGTTGCGCAGGATCCGCTTCAAGAGCAGCAGAGTGGGGCTGGTGCTGTCGGATTACGTGGTGAGGCATACACCAGCAGCCCAGCCCTCCCTGGACCTAGTACCAGCACTGCCGTAGAACATGGTGAAGTAGCGAGCACCAGAAGGGCAGTTGAAGCTGGTACGGTGGCACGTGCAGTAGTGACCCCGTCGCAGCCACCGCAAAGACGTGCCCGTAGAGCCCCTAGAATCCCTGAGGTGCTGGCAAACCCTGATTGGCAGTCCCCAACTTCAGCCGCACCTGTACTTTTCCCTTTCACTGCCCAGTCTGGAGTTCGGGTTGAGACAGCTCAGATCGGTTCGGCCCTGGGATTTTTTGAGCTGTTCTTGACTGCGGAGCTCTTAGACATAGTTGTGGCCAAAACAAACAGGTATGCCACACAATTTATAACCGCTAACCCGGGAAGCTTTTATGCCCAGCCTTTCCGGTGGAAACCAGTCCAAGTTTCCGAAATTAAAACTTTTCTGGGCCTCCTCCTCAACATAGGTCTAACTAAAAAGCATGAATTGCGGTCATATTGGTCCACGAACCCAATTCATCACATGCCCATGTTCTCTGCTGCTATGTCCAGGGCACGTTTTGAGGCCATCCTGCGTTTCCTGCACTTTAGCGACAACACCGCCTCCCGTCCCAGAGGCCACCCTGCTTTTGACCGGCTCCACAAAATTCGGCCCCTCATAGACCATTTCAACCAGAAATTTGCAGATTTGTATACCCCAGAGCAAAACATCTGCGTAGACAAGTCCCTGATACATTTTACCGGGCGCCTTGGCTTCAAACAATACATCCCAAGCAAGCGCGCCCCGGTATGGGGTCAAATTGTATAAGCTCTGTGAAAGGGTCACAGGCTATACCCACAAATTTCGGATCTATGAGGGAAAAGATCAGACCCTGGAGCCGGTCGGTTGCCCTGACTACCTGGGGAGCAGTGGGAAGACAGTCTGGGACTTGGTGTCACCCTTATTCGGCAAGGGGTACCATCTTTATGTGGACAATTTTTACACAAGTGTGGCCCTCTTTAGGCATTTGTTTCTAGAACGGATTGGCGCCTGTGGCACCGCGCGAACTAGTCGCGCGGGCTTCCCCCAACGGCTCGTTACCACCCGTCTTGCAAGGGGGCAGAGGGCCGCACTGTGTAACGAAGAACTGCTCGCGGTGAAATGGAGAGACAAGCGTGACGTTTACATGCTCTCCTCCATTCACGCAGACACGACAATACAAATTGAGCGAGCAACCCGTGTCATTGAAAAGCCCCTCTCAGTCCACGACTATAATTTGCTCATGGGAGGGGTGGACTTCAATGACCAGATGTTGTCTCCGTATTTAGTTTCCCGCAGAACCAGACGCTGGTATAAGAAGGTGTCTGTATATTTAATTCAATTGGCTCTGTATAATAGTTTTGTTCTCTACAGTAAGGCTGGGAGAACTGGATCCTTCCTCAAATTTCAGGAAGAGATCATCGAGAACCTCCTGTACCCAGGAGGTTCCGTGGCCCCATCCACCAGTGTAGTTAGCCGTCTACACGAGCGACATTTCCCCAATGTCGTTCCTGGTACCTCAACCCAACAGTCACCCCGAAAAAGATGTCGTGTCTGTAGCAGGAGTGGAATAAGGCGTGACACCCGCTATTTCTGTCCTGACTGTCCTGACCACCCTGCCCTACGCTTTGGAGAGTGTTTCCGGAAGTACCACTCACAGGTACACTATTAGCATAGGGATCATCTCACCAGGACAGGCACACAGGGCTATTAGGGCCCATTCACTCACACAACTGCTGCAAACGTCTCCTTTCACCTGGGACAAAGTGCATAACGCACTTCGCCACATCTTTGGGCGATTTGCGCTTTGCACATTGACCCATGGGGAAGGAGAGGTTTGTTCTATAAAGGTAAAAACAAACAAAAAAAACACCAGTAAGCAAAAAGGTTAATGTTCAGTTAAAAAAGTTAAAGTTTATATTTTCTGTTCCAAAGTTAATAAAATTATTGCGTTGCGGCCTGGTTTTTTCTTTTTTTTTTTTTACCCTCCAGGTGGACCAACCGATCGACTAGCTGCAGCACTGATGTGCATTCTGACAGAAGCATTGCGCTGCTGTCAGATTACACGCAAGTCGGTGTATGCGGCGCTGCAAGACGGGATTTCTCCTCTGCAGTAACAGATACGTTTGCCGAGGCATACGAGCTGAGGAGGAGGCGGCGTTCCTATGCTTTGGCAAACACTTTGTATATAAAAAAAAATAAAAAAATAAAATCCCGGCAATGATTTATTCATCCACATTGATGTGAATGGAGAAATCTGGTTTGCCAGGGCATACGAGCTAAGTGGGTATGGATGTTGGGCGGAGCTCCTATGTCCTGGCAGACGCCTTTCCCCTCCTTTTTTTTTTTTGGCAGAGATTTTTTCATCCACATTGATCGATGCGAATGAAGAAATCTGTGCCGTTCATTTTTTTCTTTCAGCCCAGAGGCTGAACGGAAAAAAAAATCTCATTACCTGTATGCTCAATATAAGGAGAATAGCAGAAACTCCTAATGCTGGCCATACATGTAATGATTGCGGAGACCCTCAAATGCCAGGGCAGTACAAACACCCCACAACTGACCCAATTTTGGAAAGAAGACACCCCAAGGTATTTGCTGAGGGGCATATTGAGTCCACGAAAGATTTAAATTTTTGTCCTAAGTTAGCGGAAAGTGAGACTTTGTGAGAAAAAAAAAAAAAAAACTATTTCCGCTAACTTATGCGAAAAAAAATAAAATTCTATGAACTTGCCAGGCCCCTCATTGGATACCTTGGGGTGTCTTATTTCCAAAGTGGGGTCACATGTGGGGTATTTATACTGCCCTGGCTTTTTAGGGGCCCTAAAGCGTGAGAAGAAGTCTGGGATCCAAATGTCTAAAAATGCCCTCCTAAAAGGAATTTGGGCACCTTTGCGCATCTAGGCTGCAAAAAAGTGTCACATATCTGGTATCGCCGTACTCAGGAGAAGTTGGGGAATGTGTTTTGGGGTGTCATTTTACATATACCCATGCTGGGTGAGATAAATATCTTGGTCAAATGCCAACTTTGTATAAAAAAATTGGAAAAGTTGTCTTTTGCCAAGATATTTCTCTCACCCAGCATGGGTATATGTAAAATGACACCCCAAAACACATTCCCCAACTTCTCCTGAGTACGGCGATACCAGATGTGTCACACTTTTTTGCAGCCTAGGTGGGCAAAGGGACCCACATTCCAAAGTGCACCTTTCGGATTTCACCGGTCATTTTTTTTTACACATTTTGATTGCAAAGTTCTTCTCACACATATGGGCCCCTAAATTGCCAGGGCAGTATAACTACGCCACAAGTGACCCCATTTTGGAAAGAAGACACCCCAAGGTATTCTGTGAGGGGCATGGTGAGTTCCTAGAATTTTTTATTTTTTGTCGCAAGTTAGTGGAATATGAGACTTTGTGAGAAAAAAATAATAATAATCATCATTTTCCGCTAACTTTTGACAAAAAATAAAAAGTTCTATGAACTCACTATGCCCATCAGCGAATACCTTAGGGTGTCTACTTTCTGAAATGGGGTCATTTGGGGGGTGTTTCTATTGTCTGGGCATTGTAGAACCTCAGGAAACATGACAGGTGCTCAGAAAGTCAGAGCTGCTTCAAAAAGCGGAAATTCACATTTTTGTACCATAGTTTGTAAACGCTATAACTTTTACCCAAACCATTTTTTTTTTTTGCCCAAACATTTTTTTTTTATCAAAGACATGTAGAACAATAAATTTGGCGAAAAATTTATATATGGATGTCGTTTTTTTTGCAAAATTTTACAGCTGAAAGTGAAAAATGTCATTTTTTTTGCAAAAAAATCGTTACATTTTGCTTAATAACAAAAAAAGTAAAAATGTCAGCAGCAATAAAATACCACCAAATGAAAGCTCTATTAGTGAGAAGAAAAGGAGGTAAAATTAATTTGGGTGGTAAGTTGCATGACCGAGCGATAAACGGTGAAAGTAGTGTAGTGCAGAAGTGTAAAAAGTGGCCTGGTCATGAAGGGGGTTTCAGCTAGCGGGGTTGAAGTGGTTAATCTGTGTCCCAGGTAATAAAATACCTACATGGACACCAACCCACAAGATTAGATAAAAAATAGGTGAACAAAGGTACGTATCACCCATAAACATGAAAGAACCAAACGCACTGGGGCATCAAGAAAGGTGCGTTCCCAGGCTGGTTGTCATAAAACCCCCTACGCGTTTCCCCTATTGCTAGGATCATCAGGGGGTATTCACAGTCATGGGTAAAACCGTCATATTTACACAGATAAATCAGATATACTTATCTTATAATGGAGACGCAAACGATACCAAGCATAGGACCAAGGGACCAATTGATATGTCCCGCCTGTAAGAAATAGATAAAGACACTGTTAGGTTGGGAGCTTATTATAGAATTATAATATCGCCTCCTATATCTCCACACTTACTTAGTGTCCTAGGCAGTCTGAAGGCTAAAGAGCCCAATAAGGTAAGGGCTAACGCCTTACCCAAGAGGCTGTGGGCAAAGAATTTACACATAAAGTAAGGTATAATCAGTGCCAAGATATTCATTTGCCAGTGCTCATTCAATGGTCCTTACTTACGTTTAGGTTGCGTCCCAGTAACGTCCTGTTCCTCCCGCTACTCACACTCACTCTAATTTCCCTATAAACCCTCTTACCAGCTGTTTAAACTTGGCGCTGATTACTACGCCAGGCGGGTCACTTCCGGATATCAGACGCCATCATCTGCGTCATTACCTGTCCGTGAGCCGCATGCGTGGGTTATCTCTGGTCTCTGCAATAAGGGCACAGGTGACGCCGCAGTGCATCGCTTCCGTCATGTGGAATGCATAAAGCGGCCACATCCGGTCGGTTGGAACGCATCATGGCGTCATATCCGGTCTGTGAGCCGTCCCATCCACAATGCATCAGATACTATGTCATAAGGGGCGGACTTAATACCCAAGCCGGACGGGACATTGTGGTTCTGTAACGACTTCCGCAAACTGAATGAGGTGTCCAAGTTTGACGAATATCCCATGCCCCAAGTGGGTGGGCTTATAGAGAAGTTGGGCCAAGCCTGGTATTTTTCTGTGTTGGACCTCACTAAAGGGTACTGGCAGGTACCCTTGATGGAGGCTGCCAAGGAAAAAACTGCTTTCATCATGCCAGAGGAGCTGTATCAGTACATGGTATTCTCCTTTGGTCTACATGGCGCTCCCGCCACGTTTCAAATGCTAATGGACATTGTACTCCGTCCAAATCATTGGTACGATTCGGCATACCTGGCCGATATCGTTATCCACAGCACCGACTGGGAAAGTCACTTGCCTAAAGTACAGGCTGTAGTGGACTCCCTTAGGAAGGCTAGCTTAACCGCTAACCCAAAAAAGTGCACAATGGGGTTAGAAGAGACCAAGTACCTCGGGTATGTAATTGGGTGCAGAATTATAAAACCTCAGGTGAACAAAATTGAGGAAATTAGGAATTGGCCCTGACCTATCACTACTTGGCAAGTAAAGTTGTTCCTGGGTATGGTGGGGTACTATGAGGTTTGTCCCCAATTTTGCTACAGTCGCCACACCATTGACAGGCCTTTTGAAGGGACGCAAGTCAGTGACTGTTTAGTGTAAAGAGCAGGTGAATAAAGGCTTTCTCCGCTTTGAAGTCTGCCCTGTGTGGGTCCCTGGTATTGGTGACGCCGGACATCAAAAAGGAGTTTGTGGTACAGACTGATGCCTCTGAAATGGGCCTCGGAGCTGTACTCTCTCAGAACATCAATGGGGATGAACATACTGTAGTTTTCCTGAGCTGAAAGCTCACCTTAGCCGAGACTAGGTATAGTATAGTGGAGAGTGCCTGGCCATCAAATGGGCACTCGAGTCTCTCCACTATTATCTGTTGGCGAGAAAGTTCTGTCTGGTGACTGACCACTCCCCTCAAGTGGATGAGCCAAGCCAAAGAGGAATGCTCGGGTCACCAGGTGGTTAGTGTTGAGCGCAAATATTCAAATTACGAATATTTATCTCGAATATTGCAACTTCGAGAATTCGCTAATATTTCGAATATAGTGCTATATATTCGCTATATCGAATATTTCATTTTTTTAACATCTGAAATCATGATTCCTCCCTGCTTCTTGCTTGTGGGCCAATGAGGAAAAATGTTTTCAGATGTTAAAAAATGACAAATATTCGATATATAGAACTATTCAATATAGTGCTATATATTTGTTTTTTTAGAATATTCGTATTTTTATTTTTTTCCTTCAGTATTGATTCACCCCTGATTATGGGACATATCATGTCCTATTACTTTTGGTCCCTTAACAAGTAGGGGGCACACATGCAAACTATTGTAATTCCTACACAGTTCACCTGATTTGGACATAAATACCCTCAAATTAAAGCTGACAGTCTGCAGTCAAAGCACATCTTGTTTGTTTCAATTCAAATCCATTGTGGTGGGGTATAGAGCCAAAAATGTTAGAATTGTATCAATGTCCCAATATTTATGGACCTGACTGTATATTCGTTTTTGACCCACTTCACATTTATGCAATTTTTCCATACGCCTCCCCAATGGCACTGAGCAGGAGGATACCCCGCCTCCCAGGGACAGGAAACAACGTGGAGCACTAAGCTTTAAAAGCCTTCTCCCATTTACCTTCTCCAGTTGTTTCCTGTCCCTCGGGACAAAGTGGAGAACGGCATGGGATCCTTCCTGCTCTTCACCAGAATATTTGCGAGCAGCCTGGGTTCCTTCCGGGACTTTTTTCCCTACCCTGGTAGGTTAGGAGGGCTGCTGTGGGACACCGGTTCGCAGGGCAGAGATAGAGGCAATTCCGGCATCCAGGTGTAAGTCCTGCAGCACCCCAGGTAACCCCGGGCGTCCAGTTCTCTTCTCGGAGCTGTGCGGAGTCAGCCGATGTTGGTGAGACTTCCGGGACCGAAGTCTCTTGAGACGGGTCACATGGGTGTGCGCGCGCTGACGTTAGTGTGCGCGCGCTACTACGTGACCCGGAAATGTATTCAAATTCGCCGTCGGGACAGTGAAATGGCATCCTCGGCATCTGAAGATACTCCAGCAGCATGTCCATTCCAGCAGAGATGTCCTTAGAGCCTCCAAAGGCCCCAAGCCCGGTAAGCCGCCTCCCATGGGAATCCCTTTTGTCTTTCCTCTGCTGCACTCTTTTTCCCTTTTTTTTTTTTTTTTTTTTTTTTTCTGAGTCGCACTTAGGTTCCCCTCCTTAGTATTATTTTTCTGGCTGAAGCAATTTTTCTATTTTCCCTATTTTTTCAGGGTAAATCCAGCAGGATTGGGGAACCTTTAGCTAGGAAGAAGTGTGATATGTAAAAAGCAATTAGCTGGCCACCATAAAAATCTGTTTTGTCAGAAGTGTACAGAGAAAGTAATGGCGGATGAGACACCATCCCTAGTGGACAGCCTAAAATCCATTATCAAAGAGGTCAGCACCGCCATTGAGTATAAATGGATGACACTCCCTCTAGCACCCTCCACCTCTAAAACCATCACCGAGGTTTCTCAGGACATGACATGTAGCTGGACTTTGATGGCAAAATATCCTTGGATTCAGATTAGTCATCCTCTGAGGATATGTCAGGCAAGCCCTTATGCTCTATTGAGGACACGGACTCCCTCCTCAAAACTATCAGGACAATGATGAGCATTTTACAGGCAAGGGAACCTTAGTCTATCCAGGACCAATTGTTCAGGGGATTGCCAGACAAAAATTTATGTTGAATGGAGGGACCCAGAAAAAAGATCTGGGGTGTTCTGGGTATTTAAAAGAAAATACCCCTTCACTGAGTGACTCTGTCCTCTGGCATAAGACCCCTCGGGTTAATGCGCCAGTGGCGAGAATATCAAAAAAATCTTCACTCCCATTCAAAGATGTCGGCCTACTTAGAGGCATCGCAGCAACCTGCACCGCCAGAACCCTCGCTCTTTGGCTTGAGGAGCATTTGATAGTCGATACCCCCTCCGAAGATATCCTGGCCTCTCTTCCAGTGTTGAAGCAAGCCACCAATTTTTTATCTGATGCATATGCAGAATTAGTCAGGCTCTCAGCTAAATCAGCTGCCCTATCCAATGCAGCTAGAAGATCCATATGTCTGAGGTCCTGGTCGGGAGATAATACCTCAAAGAATAAACTCTGTTATTAGATACTGGTGATTCGCACATGATATTTGTCAGCAGTATCATCATTTGCCTGAAAAGCTTCTGGCAAACCTGTTCCTAATTTGCTATTCAATTCGTTGAATTGTGACTACCTCTAGTCTTTAAGAACATTTCCCCGATTTTCTTTTGGCTGTATTACAGTAGCTGTCAGTTTGTCCTGAAAAACACTTAGATTTCAAAATCTTTTTACAAATTAACAAGAACATCTTTATAACAATAAAGATAACCAAAATGAGAAAACATCCCGTCAATAACATGTGGAATATTCCTGAAAACCATCCTCCTATTCCTTGGAACCAATTGAGCGGGTTAAGCCATGATAACCACTCAGGTCATCCCATATCAGGAGAAGTTTGATGCGCCTCCCGATATCATTCCTTTAATTTAGTAGCTTGTTGCAAATCATGCGATACTTGAAACATTCCTTGCGGGTCTATGTAATGACAACAGGATGGTCTTACTACTTGGTATAATCCCCCTTGGGCTGCAGTAAGATAATCAAGGACAACTGCATGCTGATTTTCAACAATAATTACTTGCCTTAAATATATTGAATTTATTTCAATCGCATCAAACAAATAGTCAGTTATGTTATCAAATAATTCTCCAATATCTTCAATTAGCTTGGCATTTTTTAAAACTCCAGTAGACATATAATATGTGCTCAAATATGGAAGATATATTCCTATCTTTTCCCAAGTAGAAGGTTCAGCGTGAATTAACTTATTAGGATGATTGAAATAAGGTCTGTCAGGGATAGTTGGCATTACTAGGGTTTCAACATCTCGCTTTGCTAACATATGCCTGGGAATATGTTGATAAGGGAGATCATTTGTTTCCCATATCAAAGTTGCAGGTTCTAGCCTAGCTAGAGTACATGTACCCCCTGCCCCTCGAGGAAGCCATTTAAATGCTCTGGTCCCACATACTATGTATATATTTTCTGTTAACAAAAATAGATTTTTCCGAATCATTGCATCAACTATAGAAATTAACATAGTAGTTCCTTCATATAATCACCAAGAGTTTGAACTGTCTTCTGAAGTGACTGTAAAATAATACATAAAAGGACTACAATATTTACTTGGGGTACTTGCTCTTTTGGGGTCTATGCTCATTGCTCCAGTTCTATCACCTTTATAACCCTCTAGATCTTCTTCTGTCTCACCATTAGAGATGTCGCGGTCACCACCAGACATCTGAGAAGCTCTGTCAGACGTTCTTCAGAACCTCCTGCTTGAGGTTCCTTTTTGTTTTGCTTTCGTTTTCTCATCTCATTAGCCTCTCTCAGCTGTCATGTAGTTGCACTTATTGCATCCCTTTAAATCCCTTCCCATACTGCATCACTTTGCGGTTTATACAACTTCCTGGAGTGTGTGCATGCTGGAAGCTACTACTGAGTCTTCTACAGATAAGTTTTGTTCATTCATTTGTGTTTTCCTGTTTGCTGAATCCCAGGTGACCCTGACTCCCTCTGTATCAAGTGTAGGGAGCCGGTGGTCGTGTCCCCTCACTATTATAGGGTGTTCAGGTGTTATACAGTCGAGGAACGAGGATATGCGATCATCTACCATTGAGATTTTTGCATAGGCTGAGCAGTTAGGGAGAGAGCCAGGTCTGTTGCAGGGCTTTCCCTTTGGTTCCTTAGTTTTGGATCCAGTCAGTCGGATCTTCATTTTGTGTCTTCTAGTTTTCTGTACACCTTCCGTGACAGTCGCAAACGGCAAACGCAAATTTCTGCTAATGTTCGTGAACGGGCAAACCACCATTTGCTTCAATAGGCAGGCAAATTTTAAAACCCACAGGGACTCTTTCTAGCCACAGTAGTGATGGAAAAGTTGTTTCAAGGGGACTAACACCTGTACTGTGGTATGCCGGAGGGGGATCCATGGCAAAACTCCCATGGAAAATTACATAGTTGACGCAGAGTTGGATTTTAATCCATAAAGGGCATAAGTCACCTAACAAGCCAATTTTTTTTTTGAACAACGTGTTTTAAAACATCCAGTGTGTGTATACGATCAGGTATGATGTTGTATCGATCAGGTAGTGTAAGGGTTACGCCCGCTTCAGACATTGACAGACAAAACTCTCCTTTTAATGCACCGCAAACGGTCCATTTGCCCAACCGCAAACTTACCATTTGCACAAGGTTGTATACCAAGCTAGCCATGTCCTGTTGATGTCATTGAAGGTTTCTTCCTCCACCCAGCCACCTACAACACCAAGGGTCCCCAAAAAGTGAATTTAATAGATTTTTCGAACAGGGAGATGGTTAAAAAAACGCTGGCTCCCTCCCCTTTGTTTGAATCCACGCCACGGTCACTGCGTCTGTGCCGTGCAATTTACTGTCACACCCGATATGAGTGGTATTTTCTGTAGTACTATTCTCATCAGTTTATTCCCTGATACATCCCATATCAGGGATTCCCCTTTGTGAAAAAAAAATTTAGGACGGGTACCTTCGACTGCCTTCACAGTGACAGACCAAACTCTGATACACCAAACTGAATTGATTTTGGGAACCGGGAGATGGAAAAAGCAGCTTGGTCGGTGGTCTTACTCCCAAGTTGGGGCACTGCACGTGCACGGAGCAATGTGCTGTGATACCCTATATGAGTGGTATCTTAACTAGTACTATTCCTATCAGTTTAATCCCGGTTACGTCCCCTATCCGGGGACGTGTCGAATTGATTAAACATTGTCAAATTAACGACATCCTGAAATAATTTTGTTCTGAGCTTTGTTTTGGAATTGATGGGATTTTTTAAATTGTCTGCATTATTTCTAATAAACTATTAAGAGACTTTATTATGATTTTTTTATTTTATGTATTCAAAACCCATACAACTTTTTAAAAAAAGTGTTTTTTCTATGAAAAAATATCCAGCCGATCGCTTTTAGTCTGATCATAATGAAGCAACGGCCTTATCTGGGGTGTGGCAACATTGCCAACACACTCAGAGGTGATGATTGCTTCATTGTGATACGCAAGCCCCTTCACCACAACAAGGTACCGATCACGAAGGGGAATTGACACATGTATGTGCCTTTTTTTTTTTGCAGCCACAGTGCAGCACTAGAGGCCAGAAAAATTAGGCATGTACACATGCCTGAAAAAATAGGTATTGATGTTTTCCAGGCAGAAAGGTGACTAAAACATTGCGGCTTGAACCCTAGTTGGTGGCGGAGAATTCACGAAAGTCATCCGCTATGCAGACATTAAATATAGCAGCGTGGGGACCATTTTGCGGCCAAAGCATGTCATCAGGCCTTTTGTTAGTCAAACGTATCCCCCACTGTCAGTCCCTTCGGGATCCATGCCTCATTCATCTTAATGAAGGTGAGGTAATCAAAACTTTTTTGACCGAGGCAACTTCTCTTGTCAGTGACAATGCCTCCTGCTGCACTGAAGGTCCTTTCTGACAGGACCCTTGAAGCGGGGCAGGCCAGAAGTTCTATCGCAAACTGGTATTGCTCAGGCCACAGGTCAAGCCTGCACACCCAGCAGTCAAGGGGTTCATCGCTCCTCAGTGTCTATCTGCAGTTAAGGCGAGGTAGTCTGCTACCTGTCGGTCGAGTCGTTCTCTAAGGGTGGACCCCAAAGGGCTGTGGCGATGCGTAGGACTGAAAAAGCTCCACATGTCCTCCATCAACAACACATATGTAAAGCGTCCTGTCCTTGCCGCCGTGGTAGGAGGAGGATTACTTTCACCTCCTCCCCAGTTAGATTCCCGTTGTGCTGTGACATCCCCCTTATAAGCTGTGTAAAGCATATTTTCCCATATCATCACCATGACGGCCACAAGGAGATTGACCCATGACCTCTGTGGGGGCAGGAACAGAGAAGAGATTAAATTGCCCCCTCCCACCACCACACCTCAGTGTTCCTGTCCCCACTGTGGCCCGGGTCAGAAGAGTCTCCCTGCGGTCGGCAAGGAGATGAAGATGGGAAATCGTCTTTTTTATTTTTTCCTTCTCCAGGAGGGTCCGAGGACTGTCTCCTGGTTACCTGAAGCTCATCGGAGCTCCCCCAGTCCGCCGGCGGCCGTGTGCTTATGCTGGGCTGGGGGGGGGGGGTGTATCGGGAGGACTCGCTCCGGCTGGTCTGGAGCCTGCTTCCGGGCCGCAATCTTCCTCCTCCCCTGTGGGTCGGGCTGGTAGTGGCCGGCGTGTGCGCACGCCGACGTCGGTGACGTTACTTCCGGGTTTGGTCATGTGATGCAACCCGGAAGTAAAGCGCAGGATGACAGCGCAGTTTGAATAAAAGGCGGGACGGCCATGGAACGCTGATCTGAGGTCTGTGAGTACTGTGATTGCCGTTCTACTTTCAGAATATGTCAAGTCCGGAATTGCAAACTGTTATGGAGCTTGATGCTCCCTCTCTGCCTCCTGTAAGTGTCCCTCTGGGGGTCCGCTTTTTAATAGCAAAGATTTTTCTGCTAGGCATATTTTCTGATGCCTCTATTTCATATTTATTTTCAGGCTAAAGAGGCTCAAAAAAAGGTTAAAAAACCTCCTCGCTGCATCTCTTGTGCTAAAAGACTGCCTGACGAATATGGAAAGAAGCTTTGTAAGGAGTGTATTTCTGATGTGATCCAGCAGGAACAATCATCTCTTATGGAGAATATCAGATCTGTGGTTCAGGAAGAACTTAGGGCTGCTAGAGTTGCTCCCTCTGATTCCCAGGGCGAGCCCTCTCACAAGCATCCGCGTTCTGTGATCATTACCTCCGGATCTGAGGACGCTTCAGAAAGCTTCAACTTCCGTGCAGTGGGAGAATGATCTCTCTCTGAAGGAGAAATCTACGAAAGTAATGGGAAATTATATTTTTCCTCAGAAGAGATGGGTGACTTAATTAAGGCAGTCAGAGCGACAATAGGGATTGAAGAAACCCCTAGGTCCTTATCCATTCAGGATGAAATGTTCGGGGGACTCAGGGTAAAGAAATCCAAGGTCTTCCCCATAAATGAACATATTAGAGAAATTATTTTGGAAGAGTGGTCGGAACCAGAAAAACGACTTGGAATTTCCAAGGAATTCAAAAATCGACTATTGTACGACCCCTCTCAGTCTAAATTGTTCGACGAGACCCCTAAAATAGACTTGCAGGTGGCGAAAGTTAACAAAAAAACTGCCCTGCCGTTTGAGGGTGCCGCTCAATTGAAAGATGCTATGGAACGGAAGGCACACGCCCTTTTAAGAAAATCTTGGGAGGCCTCCATGTTTAACATTAAGACCAACATCGCAGCAACGTCTGTTGATAGGTCTATGTACTTATGGTTAGGAGAGCTTGAGAACCACCTAAGCAGTAAGACCTCTAGGGAAGAAATCCCGCAGTCCATCCCGCTACTTAAATCAGCTACGGGATTCCTGGCATCGGCTGAATCTATTAGATTCTATGCTAAGGAGGCGGGGCTTTCCAATGCGGCTCGTTGGGCTTTATGGATGAAGTCTTGGTCGGGCGATAGAATTTCTAAACAGAAGTTAGTATCTATCCCCTTTTCAGGAGAGTATGTATTCGGACCGGTCCTAGACAAGATTCTCGAGAAAGCGGCCGAAAAGAAAAAGGGATTCCCTGAGGAAAAGTCCTTTAGAAGGAACCAGTCCTTTCAGTCTTACGGTGGACAAAACAAGGCTGTTAGGTGGAAAGGCAAGTCAGGCCTCTGGTCTTTTCCTAAAGGGGGTAAAGGAAGAGGCTTCCTTCTAAATTCAAAGATAAACAGTGACGCCATTGTAGGGGGGAGACTGAAGGATTTCCTAGGTCCATGAGCGCTAACGTCAAAAAATCCTTGGGCCTTGGATATCATTCGGCAAGGTTAAAGGATCGAGTTCACCTCTCTCCCCCCTCCAAGATTCGTCATCACAAAGATGCCTGCCAGATCCTCCAACCTGAATATTTTCCAGGGAGTCCAGGACTTGGTGAAGAAGGGAGCAGTAATCCCAGTTCCCGCGTCTCAAAGAGGTTGAGGGTACTATTCAACCCTATTTTTAGTAAGGAAGAAGGAAGGAGACTTCCGGACCATTATAAACTTGAAACAACTGAACAAGTTTATTCTTTACAGGAAGTTCAAGATGAAGTCTCTCAAATCCATAGTACCTCTGATAAAGCTAGGGGCATTTATGTGCTCGGTCAACCTGAAAGACTCTTATCTGCATGTCCCCATTCACCCAGATCACCAGAGGTATCTAAGATTTGCGATCCTAGACCCTTCCAATCGGATTCTCCATTTCCAATTCATAGCGCTACCCTTCGGGATTTCAGCCGCTCCAAGGCATCTGATATCTGTCCAATCTTCAAATTTCAAGGAGCTGTATGCGGTAAGAGAAGCTCTACTTTCCGCCAGACAGCTGATAAGAGATCAGCACGTGAAAGTCCTATCGGACAACATGACCGTGGTCTCCTACTTGAAACATCAGGGAGGTACTCGATCAAGGAGACTCCAGAGTATCTCAGAGGAAATTTTCTCCTTTGCAGAGAAAGAACTAAAATCCATCTCAGCAATGCACCTGAAGGGATCCCAGAATCTAGAAGCGGACTTTTTGAGCAGACAAGTACTAGATTATACAGAGTGGGCACTGAATCCAGAGGTTTTCCATATGCTAACACAGAAATGGGGGCTTCCTACAATAGACCTGTTTGCATCAAGGAAGAATACGAAAGTACAAACATTCTGCTCCTTAAATGCCGGAGATCATCCCTGGAGAATAGATGCCTTCTCCCTAAAATGGTGCTGGGATCTAGGGTACGCATTCCCTCCATTGCCTCTCATCCCGAGGGTCATTCAGAAGATTCAGGAGGGAAGAACCACAGTAATATTGATCGCCCCGTTCTGGCCGAAGAGAAGTTGGTTTGCTCCTCTCTTGAAACTGGCAATAGACGAACCAGTGAGACTCCCACACAGAGGGGACATCCCATACCAGGGTCCTTTGCTACATCCTCATCCGGAGTTCCTGAAACTCACGGCTTGGATCCTGAGGTCTCCCTCTTAAAGTCTCAGGGCCTGTCAGACAAGGTTATAGCCACCTTGAGATGTTCTAGGAAAAAAGTAACGTCTGCGATATACCTGAAGATCTGGAAAAGGTTCTGTTCATGGTCAGGTGAAAAGAATCCAAATCTTGAAGGGCCTAACATTCTGAAAATTCTGGAATTTCTACAAAAAGGTCTGGACATAGGCCTCTCTCCATCCACCTTTAAAGGTTTAAATTTTGGCATTAAGCGCCTTCTTTGATGCCGACCTGGCAGACCATAGATGGATCAAACGATTCATAAGAGCTGCCCGTAGACTTAGACCCGTGCTAAGATCCCGCACCCCAACCTGGGACTTAAATTTAGTACTCAACAACCTTGTGTTCCCCATTTGAGCCATTGGAGAGCTGTTCAATTAAATTGCTTTCATTCAAAACTGCCTTTCTTATAGCAATTACCTCTGCCAAGAGACTAGGAGAGATTCAAGCCCTCTCTATTAGGGAACCATACCTTACCATCACTGACGATAAGATTGTCCTTAAATTAGACCCAGGTTTCCTGCCAAAGGTAGCCTCAGACAGCAACAGAGGCCAGGAGATCCTCCTCCCATCCTTTTTCAACAATCCCAAGGATCAGGAGGAAGAAATTTTCATTCCCTTGATGTTAGGCGTACAGTTCTTAGATACTTAGAAGCCACTAGGGACTTCAGGAAGTCTGACAGCCTGCTTGTCCAATTTGCTGGAAGAAATAAGGGATCCAGGGTCTCAAAATCCTCCATTGCAAGATGGATAAAAGACACCATTACACTATGCTATAAGAATCAAAATCTGGATCCTCCTTCCAATATTAGAGCACATTCTACTAGAGCTGTCTCCACTACTTTTGCTGAAAGAGCATGGGCCTCCCTGGAGGATATATGCAGGGCCGCCTCCTTGTCTAGTATTCACACGTTTGTGAAACACTACCGCTTAGACTTATCTGGAACCTCTGGCCTCTCCTTTGGTCGGAAAGTTCTTCAGGTGGTTGCCCCCACCTATAAAAAATAATTTTATAACTCTCCTTGTGGCCGTCATGGTGATGATATGGGAAAACCGGAATTAGACTTACCGGTAATTCAGTTTCCATGAAATCACCATGACGGCCCATATATTCCCTCTCCTTCTTTTGTTGAATTTTTTTTCACCGGTATTTTCTGGTATGATGTTAATACTGGGAAATACTAATACACTTCTGGCACTTTATGTCTTTGGAACACTGAGGTGTGGTGGTGGGAGGGGGCAATTTAACCTCTTCTCTGTTCCTGCCCCCGCAGAGGTCATGGGTCAATCTCCTTGTGGCCGTCATGGTGATTTCATGGAAACTGAATTGCCGGTAAGTCTAATTCAGTTTTTTTTTTGTTTGGTTTTGAACTGCTGCATCCTTTCTGACTGTCCGTAATTTGGTAACATTTCTGTGACTTTCTGCTTATACCGGGGGTCTAGTAGCATGGCCACCCAGTACAGGTTGTTCTCCTTCATCCTTTTTATACGAGGGTCCCTCAACAGACATGACAGCATGAAAGACCCCATTTGTACAAGGTTGGATGCCGAGCTAATCATTTCCCATTCCTCGTCCTTACTGATGTCATTGACGGTCTGTTCTTCCCCCAGCCACGTACAACACCACGGGTCCCAGATAGGTGACAACAACGAGCACCCTGGTGGGATGCCTGCTGTGGTTGGTCTTCGTCCTCCTCAAAGCCACATTCCTCCTCTGACTCCTCTTCCTCATACTCCTCTTGCAGCGTTGCCGCAGGTCCGGCAAGCGATGATAAGGCTGTTTCTGGTGGTGATGTTGACCACAACTCTTCCTCTTCACGCTCATCTACAGCCTGATCCAGCACTCTTCGCAGGGCACGCTCCAGGAAGAAAACAAATGGGATGAGGTTGCTGATGGTGCCTTCGGTGCGACTGACTAGGTTTGTCACCTCCTCAAAAGGACGCATGAGTCTACAGGCATTGCGCATGAGTGTCCAGTAACGTGGCAAAAAATTCACAGCTCCGTAGAGGCTGTCCTAGCATCCGGTCATACAAATACTCGTTGACCGCTTTTTCTTGTTGGAGCAGGCGGTCGAACATCAGGAGTGTTGAATTCCAACGTGTCGGGCTGTCGCAAATCAAGCGCCTCACTGGCATGTTTCGGTGCTGAATGTCTGAAAAGTGCGCCATGGCTGTGTAGGAACGCCTGAAATGGCCACACACCTTCCTAGCCTGCTCGAGGACGTCCTATAAGCCTGGGTACTTAGACACAAAGCGTTGCACGATGAGATTCAACACATGTGCCATGCACGGCACATGTGACAACTTTCCCAAATTCAATGCCGCCAACAAATTGCTTCCATTGTCACACACCACTTTGCCGATCTCAAGTTGGTGCGGGGTCAGCCACTGATCCACCTGTGCGTTCAGGGCGGACAGGAGTGCTGGTCCGGTGTGGCTCTCTGCTTTCAGGCAAGTCAACCCCAAGACAGCGTGACACTGTCGTATGCGGGATGTGGAATAGCCCCTGGGGAGCTGGGGGGATTCAGTTGATGTGCAGCCAGACGCCGCAGCAGAAAAGGACTCAGCCGAGGAGGTTATCGAAGAGGATGGAGTAGGAGGAGTAGAGGAGGTGGCAGTAGGCCTGCCTGCAAGTCGTGGCGGTGTCACCAACTCCGCTGCAGAGCCACGCATTCCATGCTTGGCAGCCGTCAACAGGTTGACCCAATGCGCAGTGTAGGTGATATACCTGCCCTAACCGTGCTTTGCAGACCAGGTATCAGTGGTTAGATGGACCCTTGCCCCAACACTGTATGCCAGAGATGCCATGACTTACTTTTCAATCACTGAGTAGAGGTTTGGGATTGCCTTTTTTGAAAAAAAAAATCATCTGGGTACCTTCCACTGTGGTGTCCCAATAGCGACAAATTATTTGAAGGCCTCAGACTCCACCAGCTGGTATGGTAAAAGCTGGTGGGCTAAGAGTTCCGTCAAGCCAGCTGTCAGACACCGGGCAAGGGGGTGACTCTGTGACATTGGCTTCTTACGCTCAAACATTTCCCTTACAGACACCTGACTGTGGGCAGATGAGATGGAACTGCTGAAGGTGAGAGGCGGAGTGGAGGGTGGTTGAGATGGGGCAAGGAGGACAGCAGTGGTTGACGTGGCTGAAGATGCTGGACCAGGAGGAGGATGGTGGCTTTGAGTTTGTGTGCTGCTTGTACTCATGTGTTGATCCCATTGGCGTTTGTGATTTGAGATCATGTGCCTTCGCAAAGCAGTTGTACCGAGGTGGGTGTTGGACTTCCCACGACTCAGTTTCTTTTGGCACAGGTTGCAAATGGCATCGCTGTTGTCAGAGGCAGACACACACAAAAAATGCCATACTGCTGAGCTTTGCAATGACGGCATTCTGGTGGTGGCAACAGCATGCGTTGATTGGCGTGCTGTCTGGCTGTCCCCGGGTGCCGATACATGCTGTCTGACTGTGCCACTAGCTCCTTGCGACGACCTCCTACTTCTCTGTCTCCCCTTCTGAACTTTCCCCCTTTACTCTTCGAGCAGGCACCCACGTGGCATCTACAGACACATAGTCATCATCAACCACTTCATTTGTATCTGACACCTCAGCAAAGGAAGCAGCGGCAGGTACAACATCATCATCATCATCATCATCACACTGTGCGTCCATGTGTGTAATGCTGCCTGACTGAGACATATCTCTGTTATCTCCATCCTCTGGCAATAATGGTTGCGCATCACTAATTTTATCCAACTGATGTGTAAATAACTCCTCTGAGGGATCAAATGAAACGGCTGTGGTGGTAGTGGTGGTGGCAGCAGGTGGGAGTGTGGTAACTTGAGAGCAGGTGACCAAAGCTGAGCTGGAGGAGGATGGTGCGTCAAGGTTCTTAGCGGAAGCTGTTGAAGATTGGGTGTCCTGTGTAAGCCAGACAACAATTTTCTCTGAATTTTTTGGGTTCAGGGTACGTGGCCTCTGAACACTGGGCATTATTCCAGGGCCAGTGGAAATCACAGCACCACGACCACGATGGCCCCTGCGGGGTGGCCTGCCTCTGCCTGTCATTTTTTTTTAGATAAGTGGTACTATACGTGCAAGGTACTGTGCCACCCTATATAAGTGGTGGGCAGTGGGCACAGTACAGTCTGTGTGGGCCTGACACACACGGGCTTGCAACTGGGATTATATCACTGAAAAATATTAAATATATTTTTTTTTTATCTTCAAGGAATTTGTGACTCACACCCTGTAACGGTATGAGTGGAGGCCTAGCCAGTGGCTACAGTACAGTCTGTGGGCCAGACACACATTGGCTTGCAACTGGGATTATATCACAGAAAAATATTAAATAGAATTTTTTTTATCTGCAAGGTATTTTCTGACACACCCTGTATGAATGGTGTGCACACAGTGCTGTCTGTGACTGAGTCTGCAGTCTCTCACACACGGGCAGCCAGGCAACTAGAATATATATATAAAAAAAGCACACTGATGTACCAGCCCTGAGAAGGGCTTTTTGGGGTGCTGTCAGGACGCTGTCCTTACAGCAGATGAGTCTGTGGATACAGAACACTGCCCTAGCTAACGCTTTCCCTATTAGATCAGCAGCAGCCGCACTGTCCCTCCTCTCACTGAGAATGCAGCTTCCGAATGAATCTAAAATGGATGCTGTCCAGGAGGTGGGAGGGTCTGGGAGGGAGGGTCTGCTGCTGATTGGCTGGAATGTGTCTGCTGACTGTGAGGTACAGGGTCAAAGTTAACTCAATGATGTATAGGGGGCGGACCAAACATTGCATATGTTCACCCGCTGCGACGAACGCAAACAAGTTATGTTCGCCGGGAACTGTTTCCCGGCGAATAGTTCGGGCCATCACTACTCACCATATTCAGGCTCATAAGCACCTATTATGGCGCACTAGCCCTTTTGTCCTGACGGAAAATGTCCTGTATAATTCCATTTAGAATCATGAATTTCCTTATTCAGATGTTACAATTCTGGGTTGGGCAGGAAGTGACCTCATGCGCTCCAGTGTGGAATGCACGCTGTTAGATACTATCAACCCATGTGTTTGACTCACATCATGGACGAACACCTGTTTTGGATTCTACTGATGACTAGGGTAGAAATATGTGAGATGTCCACTTGCACACTATCCTCTGAAGAAGTGAGGTGTGTTGGGGTATAAGGGCGGTATGAATGCTATGTTACTTGCTACTAGCATTTTTTGACAGTTTTGTTATTTTTCTCTTCTTTCCTGATCTCATGTATGATTGGGAATAGTAGGTTTTGCACTCTGCCCGTTATTCTGTTGTATGAGACACATTAGATCTGGGGTATAGCTATTATTAACTGTAACAGATCTCCTGGCACCCCAACTGGGTACCTCCGTTGATGGATGCTCCTAGTGCTTCTGCGGTGAGCTGGACCGGGCTATGCACTCTGACGCCAATAATTATGCAATGGCTAGGTCAGGTGTAGGTAATAGTTTATAGTTTAGTTTGTGACACCAATTGCAGTGTGCACAGGGTACTAACACAGGGCCCTTTTAAGGTGTTGTAACTCATGTACCAGGTTAGGAATGCTAGAGTCATGTAATGTCTCTGTATGGTAGTGGTAATAGTGTCAGCAGTGTCTCCTACCTGGATCCTGGCTCACTTGCAATAAAATGTGTGGTGCTAGTAGGAGTAATTGAGGAACTTGCAGCAGTAATTGAGATACAGACCTTTGGTAAAGTTCAAACTTGTCTTTACTAGTTGCAGCTGTCATCTAAGCGAGATACATCATAAGTCTTTGGTCCCAGCAGGTATTGGCAAAATGTGGCAGGAAATTATCTATCTGCTCTATCATGTGCCTGGAGATTTGCAGGAAAAGGATGTCTGCTTAGTAGCTCTGTAATGAGGCAGGAATTTGGCTCCTGCGCTTTCTATCTTCTGCTATCTGGGGACTGACTAGCTGAGGAGGAATATGGCTTCTCCTGAGTCTCTGGTCTTTACTAGGTTATTTTCTCAGGATATGCCTTTTCCTGTAACTTGCGGTGGCTGCTTGCTTTCTTCCAGCTGAGGCTGCAAGGCTCAGGCTGGGGATGATGATCAATGTCTGTCGAGAAAAGATCCTGGCTTTGAATCCCTATATCTGGGAGCTCCTACACGCACAGCCTTCCCCAAGCAGGGGTGGCCGCCACACTCATGAGGCGGGATATGGGAACAATCCACTTAGCTCACAGAGGGGGGTAGATAAACTGGAATGTACTATTCCAGCCTAGAAACACAAAACTGACTTAAATCCCTGCTAACACACTGCTGCCACTTGCTAGTGAACATAGAAATTACAGCAATATACATATAACAAGGCTTTCAATGCACATTTGTGAGGATATTATGTAAAATCACATTTGATGACAAAGTTTATGCCCTTAACAGGTTGTAGCGGGGTAAAAGAGTTTCGTAACATAACTCTGGGGTGTTACACTTCCCGAGGGCTCCAAGCACTCTGCTCGACACTGTAACCACCACAGGAACAAGGAACAGCTCTTACAAGAGCTATGGGTTATAGCCAGGGGAGTAATCAGCATATAGCAATCACCACACACATGAGACAAGGCTCTATGTTGAAGGCAAAACAGGAACTGTTTATTGAAGATCAACTCAGTATATATACAGCTCAAGAATAGAGTTGAGCGAACCCGAACTTCAGGTTTTTCGGCACCCGGACATTTACGTAAAAGTTTGGGTTCGCCGCTTTCTTGGCGCTTTTTGAAAGGCTGCACAGCAGCCAATCAACAAGCGTCATACTACTTGCCCAAAAAGGCCATCATAGCCATGCCTACTATTGGCATGGCTGTGATTGGCCAACTGCAGCATGTGACCCAGCCTCTAAGCTGGAGTCACGTAGCGCTGCCCGTCACTCTGCTCGGATTAGTGTAGGGATAGGCTGCAGCTGCTGTGAGGGAGAGATCAGGGAGAAATCTTTTGAAGAACTGCTTCTTTACTCGGCGATCTACAGCAAATATGTTTTGTGGGTTCAGTGCACAATTGTTTTAAGCCTGCCCCGAGCCAACTACTATCTGCATGTCTGCAAGTCCAAAAATACTGCTTTGAGAAACTGGGGTAAAAAAAACACTGTTTTTTATATAGTGCACATCTAGGATTAGACTTGCATAAGTGAGTGTCACATTTAAGCCAGCAATACAGCTTTTTGCTTACTGTGGTGAAAAAAACCCCATCTGTTTAATATAGTGCACATCTAGGATTAGACATGCATAAGTGAGTCACATTTAAGCCAGAAATACAGCTTTTTGCTTACTGGGGTGAAAAAACCCTCTGATATACTGCACATCTGGGATTAGACATGCATAAGTGACTGTGAAATTTAGGCCATAAATACGGCTTTCTCATACTGGGGTGAAAAAAACATCTGTTTTCATATAGTGCACATCTAGGATTAGACATGCATAAGCCCTTGATACCGGACTCGGAGGAGGAGGGAGTGGAATACGCAGGAGCCGAGGGAGGGAGAGAAGAGGTTGACGATGCACAACCTGATGAAAATAACGCTAACCTCACAAGATCCTTCCTTAAAGACTCTCTAGCGCCTTTATTTCAAGAGGTGAGAGAAGATATGAGGTCTCTGGGTCACAGGGTTGAGACAGAGCATCTGCAGTACCCGATCTCCTGGAAGCTCAAACAAACTCTTTTAATAATGCTCTACTTCTAATCGAAGACCAGGAGAACCGGAGCAGGAGGAAAAATATCAGGCTTGAAGGTTTGCCAGAAACCATAGAGGCAACTGAACTGCAAGCCGTTGCCTCACAGCTTTTCACTGATATACTTGGGGAAGATAAAGTGCAAAATATTACAATTGAAAGGATCCACAGAACCACAGTGGGATGTGATATATGGTTTACTCAGCTTCAGAAATGCTGCGGCCCTACTGCAAGCGATGAGGGAGAAAAAGGAGCTACGCTTCGAAGGTACAAAAATCCATACGTACCAGGATATTGATCCGTCCACGCTGAATAAAAGAATGCTAAAGCCTTTAACTGTCTATCTAAGAGACCAGAGAATATTATACCGCTGGCTTTTCCCCTTCGGTCTCCCTTTCAGCAAAGATGGCAGACGCAGCAGGATCCGAACCCCATTGGACTTACCAGAAGCTTGTAAACTTCTAGGGACTGATCCCATGCCTGTGGACTCCTGGCTGCCTTTAGACAGATCCGCTAAACAGCTACCACCATTACCTCAGCTGGAACCTTGGTCGGTGTCCACAAAATGCAAGTCCTCAAGATCCAACAGAAGATGAGATCAAAACCCGGTTCCAGAAGGAGAATATATACTAGACTATATATTTATTTCAGACACCCATTTAAATACACTTAGGAAGTCAGAAATAGGATCCATAACGATCCTATTATGCTCGGGTTTCAACATCTATCTTTCCCCTCCCTACCGGCAAAGCAATGGACGTGGAGGCTGAATGAGACCCTGTTAAACTCGGACCTAACCCTGAAAAGCATATCTCATAAATTATCCCTATATTTTCAGGAAAATAAACCATCAGACACCTCCCAGACCATAGTTTGGGAGGCACATAAAGCCTTCATCAGAGGGGAGCTTGTGGTGTTGGGCACCAAGGTCAAAAGAGACAGACAAAAAATGCTGAACTCTCTATCTCAAATTTCAGCTCTGGAATCTATCCAGAAGCAATCCAAGGCGAAAATGATGCAAGATGACCTGGTTGCCCTCCGGCACAAACTAAAGGAACTGCTTAACATCAAATGTGCCAAAGTATATCAATATGCTGAATTTAGACACTATGCACACAGAGATAAAGGCAACAAATTAATTACCCATTTAATTAAAAAAAGGAAAGATGCCCAGTTTATTAACCCCCTCAGCCCCCCGAGCTTAAACCCCCTTAATGACCAGACCACTTTTTACACTTCTGCACTGCACTACTTTCACCGTTTATCGCTCGGTCATACAACTTACCACCCAAATGAATTTTACCTCCTTTTCTTCTCACTAATAGAGCTTTCATTTGGTGGTATTTCGTTGCTGCTGACATTTTTACTTTTTTTTTTATATTAATCGAAAATGACTTTCTGTTGTAATTTTTTTCAAATAAAACTACATTTCTATATAAATTTTTCTCTAAATTTATTGTTTTAAATGTCTTTGTTTAAAAAAAAGCAATAAGTGTATATTTATTGGTTTGGGTAAAAGTTATAGCGTTTACAAACTATGGTGCAAAAAAATAAATATTTATGCACTTTGACTTTCTGAACACCTGTCATGTTTCCTGAGGTTCTACAATGCCCAGACAGTAGAAACACCCCACAAATGACCCCATTTCAGAAAGTAGACACAGAAAAATCTTCTATGAACTCACCATGCCCCTCAAAAGTGATCTTTATAGCGCCGCAGTGATTTTACGGTGTTTTTGCAGTGATCGGAAAAAATAAAAATTCTGTCACTGCAGTGGGGCGGACTGAACGCAAGTGTGCGCACAAGATCAGACCTGATCGGGCAAACACAGCGATTTTTGTAGAGCAAAACACATACAGACTTCTGAATGGAGCCTTACAGGGGGGTGATCAATGACAGGGAGTGATCAGGGAGTCTATATGGGGTGATCAGGGGTTAATAAGGGGTTAAAGGGATTCTGTCACCAGTTTTTGACCCCCACATTCAAAAATATGGTTCTGTGCATGGAGCCCTTGTGATTCCTAATGTGGTCTTATAAGCTAAATCTGTAGGCTCATTTAGTTTAAAAAACGTTTTATCTAACCTGTCATTCATCTCGGTAAGGTGCCCAGGGGGTTGCTCATGTCTTCAAGATGCCGCCCGCCGCCGTTCGTGCCCAGCTCCTCCTTTGCTGTCATCAGCGATGTGTCCAGCTCCTCCTTTGCTGTCATCAGCGCCGCCTGAGAATACTTTGCCACGCTTCCGGCTCTCCCTCACTCCCCCCTCCTTCTCTAAGATCCCGCGCGTGCGCACAGGCCTGTGTCTGATGCGCCCGTGCGGACTTCTCCGTTCAGCTTCATTGAGCGAAGTGCGCATGCGCCGGCACTTCGCTCAACCTCCCGATGACCTGAACACTGGCGCCAGCCAGTCAGAGCCCGCGAAGAGCTGTCAGGAGCAGCACGTCTGCCCACAGCTCATTTCAAAGACCCACCGGAGGATTCCATTATATTGGTCTATTCCCACTTCAGTTTCTCTAAGGTAATAACCTCATTTTGATCAACAGTGATTGGACTGATATTAGAATAAACAGATATATACATACACACATACACACAACACACCCACTTATGTATATTGCCCCCTGGGTGGTGTGTATATATATATATATATATATATATATATATATCTCTATCTGTATATCTGTATATCATTATAAATTAGCATCATGGGCACAATCTCTGGATATATATATTATACATATACCACCCAGGGGGCAATATACATAAGTGTGTGTGTGTAGTGTGTGTGTGTGTGTGTGTATTATTGTTGATCACGAATATTCTAATTTCGAATTTTTATCGCGAATATAGGTACTTCGAAAATTCGCGAATATTTCGAATATAGTTATATATATTCGTAATTTCGAATATTCGATTTTTTTCAGATTTTTTATTTTTTTTATCAGTACACATGATCCCTTCCTGCTTCTAGCTTGTGGGCCAATAAGAAGGCTGCAATATACTTGACTTTAGGAGTAGTGATGAGCGGCAGGGGTCATATTCGAAAATGCCCGATTTTTTTTATCTTGAAAAAATCGGCAAGGTAATGATTGTGTAATATGCGAATTTTCGTAATTCGAATTTTCGGATTCAAATTTTTATTGTGAATTTTTTAACTTTTAGACAAAGAAGATTATAGCACTATATTAGCTAAATTGCTCTATATTCGTTTTTTTGTCGAATATTCGCTATATTGCTATATATTACGAATATTCGAAAAAACTGTTATAGCAATATAGCGAATATTAAAAAAATCGAATATAGAGCAATTTAGCTAATATAGTGCTATAATCTTCTTTGTCTAATAGTTCTAAGTTGAAACATTCGCAAGAAAAATTCGAATCCGAAAATTCGAATTACGAAAATTCGCATATTACACAATCATTACCTTGCCGATTTTTTTCAAGAAAAAAAATCGCGAATTTTCGAATTGACGAATATTCTAAAAAATATTTGCAAAATATTGCGAATTCGAATATGACCCCTGCCGCTCATCACTAGTGTGTGTGTATATATATATATATATATATATATATATTAGCATCATTGGCACAATCTCTGGATATAGATAGATAGATAGATATATATATATATATATATATATATATATATATATATATATATATATAAAAATCACAAACCACCCAGGCGGCACTATACATAAGGGGCTGTGTAGTGTGTGTATACTGATATTGTGGCCATGATAAGTGGCTGTGTAGTGTGTGTATATACAGGTCCTTCTCAAAAAATTAGCATATTGTGATAAAGTTCATTATTTTCTGTAATGTACTGATAAACATTAGACTTTCATATATTTTAGATTCATTACACACCAACTGAAGTAGTTCAAGCCTTTTATTGTTTTAATATTGATGATTTTGGCATACAGCTCATGAAAACCCAAAATTCCTATCTCAAAAAATTAGCATATCATGAAAAGGTTCTCCAAACAAGCTATTAACCTAATCATCTGAATCAACTAATTAACTCTAAACACCTGCAAAAGATTCCTGAGGCTTTTAAAAACTCCCAGCCTGGTTCATTACTCAAAACCGCAATCATGGGTAAACTGCCGACCTGACTGCTGTCCAGAAGGCCATCATTGACACCCTCAAGCAAGAGGGTAAGACACAGAAAGGAATTTCTGAACGAATAGGCTGTTCCCAGAGCGCTGTATCAAGGCACCTCAGTGGGAAGTCTGTGGGAAGGAAAAAGTGTGGCAGAAAACGCTGCACAACGAGAAGAGGTGACCGGACCCTGAGGAAGATTGTGGAGAAGGACCGATTCCAGACCTTGGGGGACCTGCGGAAGCAGTGGACTGAGTCTGGAGTAGAAACATCCAGAGCCCCCGTGTACAGGCGTGTGCAGGAAATGGGCTACAGGTGCCGCATTCCCCAGAAACAGCGGCAGAAGCGCCTGACCTGGGCTACAGAGAAGCAGCACTGGACTGTTGCATGTCATTCGGAAATCAAGGTGCCAGAGTCTGGAGGAAGACTGGGGAGAGGGAAATGCCAAAATGCCTGAAGTCCAGTGTCAAGTACCCACAGTCAGTGATGGTCTGGGGTGCCATGTCAGATGCTGGTGTTGGTCCACTGTGTTTTATCAAGGGCAGGGTCAATGCAGCTACCTATCAGGAGATTTTGGAGCACTTCATGCTTCCATCTGCTGAAAAGCTTTATGGAGATGAAGATTTCATTTTTCAGCACGACCTGGCACCTGCTCACAGCGCCAACACCACTGGTAACTGGTTTACTGACCATGGTATTACTGTGCTCAATTGGCCTGCCAACTCTCCTGACCTGAACCCCATAGAGAATCTGTGGGATATTGGGAAGAGAAAGTTGAGAGACGCAAGACCCAACACTCTGGATGAGCTTAAGGCCGCTATCGAAGCATCCTGGGCCTCCATAACACCTCAGCAGTGCCACAGGCTGATTGCCTCCATGCCACGCCGCACTGAAGCATCCTGGGCCTCCATAACACCTCAGCAGTGCCACAGGCTGATTGCCTCCATGCCACGCCGCATTGAAGCATCCTGGGCCTCCATAACACCTCAGCAGTGCCACAGGCTGATTGCCTCCATGCCACGCCGCATTGAAGCCTCCTGGGCCTCCATAACACCTCAGCAGTGCCACAGGCTGATTGCCTCCATGCCAAGCCGCAGTGAAGCCTCCTGGGCCTCCATAACACCTCAGCAGTGCCACAGGCTGATTGCCTCCATGCCACGCCGCATTGCAGCATCCTGGGCCTCCATAACACCTCAGCAGTGCCACAGGCTGATTGCCTCCATGCCACGCCGCATTGAAGCAGTCATTTCTGCAAAAGGATTCCCGACCAAGTATTGAGTGCATAACTGAACAAAATTATTTGAAGGTTGACTTTTTTTGTATTAAAAACACTTTTCTTTTATTGGTCGGATGAAATATGCTAATTTTTTTAGATAGGAAATTTGGGTTTTCATGAGCTGTATGCCAAAATCATCAATATTAAAACAATAAAAGGCTTGAACTACTTCAGTTGTGTGTAATGAATCTAAAATATATGAAAGTCTAATGTTTATCAGTACATTACTGAAAATAATGAACTTTATCACAATATGCTAATTTTTTGAGAAGGACCTGTATATATTATCATGGCCACAATATCAGTATACACACACTACACAGCCACTTATGTATAGTGCCGCCTGGGTGGTTTGTGTAATATATATATATCCAGAGATTGTGCCAATGATGCTAATTTATATTGATATATATATATATATATATATATATATATACACACACACACACACAATCTAAGTGGGCACTATAGATAAGGGTGTGTGTAGTTGATATATCTATATACACACACGTTTTATCTTTTTTTTTTTTTTTTTAAACCTATAGTACATACAAATTTACCACTCTGTGCACATGCATCCCCAGCTAGTGGCAAAAGACACATGCACTAACTATCGGTTCATCCAGACATGCATCCTCGGCTAGTGGCAAAAGACACATGTACTCTCGGTTCACCCGCACATGCATCCCCGCCTAGTGAAAAAATACAAATGCACTCTCGGTTCAGCCGGACATGCATCCTCGGCTAGTGGCAAAAGACACATGTACTCTCAGTTCACCCGCACATGCATCCCGCCTAGTGAAAAAATACACATGCACTCTCGGTTCACCCGGACATGCATCCTCGGCTAGTGACAAAAGACACATGTACTCTCGGTTCACCCGCACATGCATCCCTGCCTAGTGAAAAAATACACATGCACTCTCGGTTCACCCGCACATGCATCCCTGCCTAGTGAAAAAATACATATGCACTCTCGGTTCACCCGCACATGCATCCCCGGCGAGTGGCACAAGTCACATGCACTCTCGGTTCACCCGGACATGCATCCTCGGCTAGTGGCGAAACTAACATGCACTCTTGGTTCATGTGGACATGCTTCTGTGTCAACCGCTGTACACATACTAACATATAGCACACATAAATGCGTTTTCACTACTATTGACTACTTTACTAATATATAAAAATAGTCATTTATATTCTAATTATTACCATCTTATATTATAATTTTTTTTTTTTTGATTTTTCAAATTAGAAAAAAAAACTGTTTATCAGGGATTGATATAGCAACCATGTCAGACTTTGAAGGGATGGAAGCAGCCACCGCAGCCGAACCCGATTCTGTAAGTCCTTCAAATATGTTTAATTATTCCAGCATTATGTTTCTTGTTTCATCTATAATTTTGTAGTTCCTTTTTAGATTTCCTCCATTCAAAAATATATCGTCCGACAAAGCGTATAACTAAATTCTAAATCTATAACATCAAGTCGTCAAGGCATACTCCAGGGTCCCATTGCCAATTCTAGTACCACTTCTCCTTCACAGGAGCGCGTAGGTAAAAGTAAATCAAGATGGGCTCTGATTAGTTATAGTCACTCAATGCCCTTGGAGATGATAGTTCCTCGCGTAACCTGTCTTCAACTCAACGGAATTCATACTTCAAATTCTAAGTTATTTTTACATTAAATTCTAATGATTATGATATCATCTCACCCTTACAGTTATGATCATTTTTTGATAACTCTAGAAATATTATGCCAGTGTTATAAAATGTTTTCTACAACTATAAGGGTTGCATAGCATTATAAATAATCTAAATAAAATCTGAGACAATTAATTGATTTCATGCTCATCTGTGATCTCCGTTTTATACATGCATGCTGTTGAAACGCTCATCTGCTAATGGCCGATCAGGCCTCGTGTCTAAACTAAATGTTGTCAGATCTGTCTTCTGCCCTTGACCTGGTTGCAAGCTGCACTGCAGATGTTCATGGCACATGTTCAAATATAAAGTCTCCTTGCTTCCCCCGTACTGGAACAACTAGCATAAGTGAAATCAGACCTTTCTACATAAAAAAGTATCTAAACTATGAGCTGAGCGCTGTGATTGGCCAGCGCTACAGCATAGGAGAAGGAGACCACAGCAGGTTCCCCTGGGTGGAGCCTAACTAGGAACAAAATGGAGGCTATAGCCGGAGAACGGAGCGGCGCCCAGGGGTAACAGTAACTGCAGGGGGATCCCTGGGCGCCGCTCAAAACTTCTGTGTAGTCAGTTTAGATACTTTTTTAGGTTGAAAGGTCCTCTTTACTTTATGGGTGTGAGGGGTAAGTTGTTATAATCCCCACAAAATAAATAAAAAAAAAAAAAATATATATATATATATATATATATATATATATATTATAAAAATAATAAAAAACTTAAACTCTTTTAATAAGTTTATTTTTATTACAGTTTTGTTCAAACATTACTTTATCGGATGGAGATTTCGAAATAATTATTAGCACTGACAATTCTTCAATTCAATTTGAAAGTAATTATGAAATTTTGGCTTGCTATATCCACGATGACAGTTTAGATTTATAGGTAAGCTACTTTATAGTATTATGTCATCATTCTAATGACCAAATCATGGTCTTTTTTTTTTTTTACCTAAGATATATATTATTATTACAGGAAATTGTTTGTAGCTATATGGATCAGTATTAGTGTGTGTATTGTCTACACTTATTTATAACGTAAAACAATTTCATAATTTCATAGGAGCTTTTTCGAAATACGGAAACTCCAGATAATAGTGGAATTGATTTACCATTGGATGTTCAACCGGAAGAAAATCCCATTTATGCTGGGAACACTGCTGAATCAGATAATGAGGTATTGATGATTAAATTAAATTTTTAAATATGTGTCCTATCCAACTATGTATACTTAATAATAATAAAAAAATTTCGCTTTTTATTTCAGATGGCAATCTTACTAGAAGAGCTGAGGCTGAAATATGCATCGGATGCATCCGAGATAGGATGTTTTCAAACAAATCCATTATTGAGCACTATTTCACAGTACAGAGTTTTCTTGTCAGAGCATACCGAGGACAGAACACAACTGTTAAATTGGTGCACCTGCACTATATTGTATATTGATGCCAACAACCTTAGAGTCTATTTGCTGCAAAGAAATATCCAATGCCGAAAACTGCATTTCCATTTTAGTCATATAATTGAACATGAGTTTTTCAACATTTTCTGTGAGCGTGAAGAGACTGTCGATATTATTCTAAGGACAATTGGACAAATTCAAAATACACCTCCGCAAAAGCATGTGAACAGGTGATTATAGATTGTAATTTTTTTGTTGCTCAGGACTTGTTTGCATTGCAGTTAGTATGACTTGCCGACAAATAAATGTTTTATTTATTTTGATGTTCAAAAAGTTCAGTCACCCTTCAGTTTTATAGACGGACACAAACATTTTTCTTTCAGTGGTTTTGAGTCCGTATGACAAAACTCAGCCTAACTGATCCATCCCGGAACAATATGTAAGTCTATGGGGATAGATCAGTTTTCAATTACAAAAACTGGAAAAATGGAAAACTTATCCTTCCACCATTGAATTTCAACTGTGTACAAGCGGCTAAGTCATAGATAAATCCAATGGATCATTTTGTGCCAGTCCATGAGGGATCTGCACCAAACGCAAGTATGATAGTAGCCTTAGGCATGGTACAGACCTGAGTGTTTTGTAGCGCGTTCCTACGTGCAGTAAAAAGATAAACAGACAAAAACACATGTTTGCCTATGAACATGTTTCTCATCTGAGATTTTTAAATTGGGTAAAAACGCACTGTTGATCGCACTACGCAGAAATAAGTACAAGCGGTTCCTTTATGCGTATTGTCGTGCGCATTGCAATTGTTTTAATAATGCAATTGTTTTAATAATAATTGCAAATGGCAGCGCACACTTCAAATACGCTCAAGTGTGAACTTAGCATCACAGTTACTTAATTGTGTATCTATACACTATATAATGAATTTACATAAAGATTGCCCAGTGGCAACAGATCCTTAGCCATTGAATTGTGTCTGTTGTTCTAATGGATAAGATTAGGCCTGCGTGATACAAATGAAAGGATACCAACTGTAGAAATGTTTTCTTAGTTCAAAAACCTAATTAAAGTGAAAGAACCAAGATATATGGTTATTAAAGTGTCAATTCAAAAACTGTTATATAATAGAACAACAAATACGTTACTCTGGTTTAAAAACCAAAAATCTGAAAGGACTATGATTGATTTTCATCTTTTGGAAAAAAAAAATTGTAATAAAATAATTGTAATTTATATAAAACAAAATAATTTTTTTATTCAATTTTATTTCTAGATTGAAAAGAAAGGCTGCTTATCGCTCATTCACCACCTGGATTCATGGTTATTTGGGCATGGGCAACCGACAACCTATTCCTTCATGTGTCGTGAACAGTGTTCGTCAATCATTTCCTGACCCAGAGGAAGAGTACATGGGTTTCAAAGTACATCGTGATAGCCCAGCTGAGTTTATGGCCTTTGAATAAAAAACCAAATTATATTTAAACAGTTTTGTTTCTAATAATTAATTTTATTTTTGCGATCAAAAAATTAAAATCACATAAATATTAATATTTTTTTCCCCAAAGTTATAAAATATGTAAACTTTATCGTTATAAATTTTTTTTTTTTTTTGGATATATTTCTATTTTTAGAATCACTATTGTCTGCATTATTTATATTTATTACTGGTTTTATAATGTTATTTTGTCTCTGGTTTTATAAAGTGTTTTAATATATATAAAAAAAAAGGCAATATTATATTATTTAATAAAAAAATAAATACAAAACTTTGTATCTATAAATTAATTTAACCTTTATTTCAAAATGACTTTAGAAATTATATATATGTAAACCCATTGTGACAATGCACATTTTTGTGCAAAAATATATTCATTTATTTTTTATTTTTTGATCTACTTTTATGGGCTATTAATCTTTTTTCAAACGGGCAGGCACCATTTTGGATACATATAATTTGAATTCAAAATTTTTTGGGTTCAAATAAAAAATATTTTTTGTCTGTTTCAAGGTGTAGGTAAAAATATAAAAGATACAAAGTTGAACATGGAGATTTTTTTTCCATTAGGGCCACTTGACACTAACTAGTAAAGCCACTACCGTGGAATACAACTATAGTGCTGAATGCCCCGGCATCTACCATTTCACAGCGTAAGGGTGTTTGATTTCACTTTTAATTGAACTTGTCCATAATTTCCACAGAAAAATATATGTCTCTATATTTTTGTGATGCTGAATCATAGAACAGAATCCACGAAAACAATCCATAGTGCTTGGTTCCACATCTCAGGATTTGCAGACCAATTTAAATAAATGGGTAAACATCCGTGATGTTTCCTGTGTGAGAGATTGCAGACCCGTTAAAGTGAATGGGCCATCAAAACCACCGGTGCAGGATCACGGTCAGTTTCCCAGCACTTTAGGACAGAAAGTTGTGTTCTGTGGCTTGGCCACAGACACCATACGCCCTTCTGAATTATTCATCTCTAGAACCAAACATGGTTAGATCAAAACACCCGTAATAACAAGGGCAGACACTTTGTTTCACTAGTCTAATTGTGGACATATTTTCTAAAGAGTATTTGTCTTGGAACATACAAGATATCTACATACATATTTTTTGACACAATAAGACCGGTTTCAAACGGGTAAATGGTGCCCGTCACAGTATTGCAGACTGCATTAGCGGATTAGCACTATACCGGCATTGGTCATTTGCATTTCGTGATCACAGATGCAGACCCATTTTTTTTACATTTGTCCGAAACTCATGAGCTGACAAACGGAACAGAACACTACTGAACCGTAAGGAGTGCTTTACGGTGTACTGTTAAATCCTTATGCACCTCAACAAAATACAACATGCGGAGGGTGCACATAGCCACCTAACATATCCCCCACCCTCCTAAAGGTAACTGATGTGCTGGGGGGGAGGGTGATATAATTGGTGGCTATGTACGCACTCAACATAAGCAGAAAGTTTTTTAAGTCAGAGTTAACGGTGCACAAAATAATGGCCCCCTGTCCTCTCAACCCCCACCACCAACAAAAGAAATATATAAATTATTGATGCAGTCATCATGGCATTGGCTGGCTATCCATCCTATTAGTTAACTTATGGTCCGGTTAGACTCCTGAGCAGTCCTTTATTCTGTGCTGGTGTGGCATGTACTCGTCCGAACGGGACGTAACGCTTGGTTCAGACATGAGCGTTCACGATGGAGCGCTCTGTATGCGCAATTGTAATGGCGTTTACAATCGCGCATACAGAGAGAAGCGAACTCCCAGTGTCACGCAGTTCCCAAAAGTCTATGTAGGGGAACGCGCGACAAAACGCCCCAAAGAAGCTCACAAACTTTTTGAGCGTCGGGCGCTTTACACCGCAATAGTACGCGCTGTAAAACGCCCAGGTGAGAACCATTCCCATTTGGAAGCATTGGTTTCTCCTTGTTGAGCATTTTACAGCGCTGTAGCAACACGCTGTATAACGCTCAGGTGTGAACTCAGGGTTAGTGAGTTGAACACAGGGATGACTCGGGATACAAACAGAGCCCCTGCTGCTCCAGGTCCTACACACTTTCAAATCAACAGAAGGATTTTTGTAATGAAAAATGCAGATTGGCCATTGTAAATTGTGAAATGCAGCATTGCAGATGTGCCAGACGCATGGATGATGTCCCCCTGATGATCTGGAGCCCTTTGCAGCCGCACAGAACGCACAGCCCAAATTCTGGCCCTGCCAGCGCTACAGTGACAAACTTTATCTACCCCCTTCTTTTATATATCTCTATATCTGATTACACAAGATTTTTTACGAATGCACTCACTTGTTGTCACTTGCGTACGCCGCCTACTTTATTAATGAAGCAGGCAGCGTAGGAACATGACGTCAATGAGTCACCCTTCCGCCCGGCGGGCCAAACTTTTTTGACCAAAAATGGTGTGATTATATAGGAAGATATACAAAAGGCTTGGCAGATATTTTTAAAATAAATATTTTTTAAAAGTGCAGCACTGTAGCGCCAATGGGGTGGGAGTAGGATGGATCTGCGGATAACATTTTTATTGGTGATATCTGTGGATGGCACTGTGAATGGGTGGGGGGTCTGTGTACGGCAATGTTATCTGTGTATTTTACCGTTGAAGGATGGGGATCTGTGGATGACATACACAGATTCACAATAATAGTCCGTCATCCACAGATCTTTCATTCCTTTAAAACCAACAACCAAAGTACACATTTTTATTTTTCCTCACAAAATACATAAGTGCGTCTTATGGCACACAAAATATTTTAAAGAAATATTATAGATGATTCACTTCCAATGTACTATATAAAACTAATATGAATGCACAACCACAAATTAAAATTTAGACAATCATTTTAATAAGAATCGAATGTTTAGTCAATATCATACATATTCAAACAAAGAAACAACATAATGGAATGTGAAAATGTAGGAAGGACATATCTCTTTAAAATTTTATTAACAATTCAAAACTTTCTGTAGTGTTGTAGAGAATTTTTTATTAATCAACACAATTAATATTAACAATTTGGTTAAATCAAACTATAGAAACATCCAAATCCAAACAATTTTTACAATTTGTAATGAAATTGAAAGCAATCTTTTCCAGTTGTGTTTGCCTGTAGAAAAAAAAATAATTCAAATTAAAATTAATATTTTAAAAAAAACATTTTTTCACACTATTATAGATAATTTTTATAACAAAGAATTAAATAGTACTCACATGATCGCTGTTTTATGTTATACAGTAGGGATTGCTGAAGCTCTGTATCTACTGATTTGTTGTTTTTTTATGTCTTCTTTGATTGGTTTTTCAACATTTGCTATATTTGGAGGAAGCTTTGAGCTCTAGACTGCCAATTAGAGCTTTGTTTTCCCTTGCATATTTTCAGAATATCGACCAATATGTCTTCCATAAAATCAACTGAGATTTTTTCGTAAACATTTCTAATGATCCAGCGAGTATTGCCTTTTAGAAAAATTTAGTCTGGTTCGCTTGGAACCCTTTGGTTCAGTATTTTTTCTAGCTACTTTCACTGTTGCTTGGGTTCTGCCACATTGTGGTTGTGTGTAAGGGCAGCGAGTTTGGTTCTGGCCTCCATAGCATCAATGCCAAAATGGATACGCTTTGATGCGAAATTTGAGAGCCAAACTGTGAAAGTTTTCTAATTGTCCAGTGTGACAATTGTGAACTAAATGTTGAAAATCTCTCTGTATGGCATCACTAGTGACATTTTGGTAATGTTTTTAAAGGCCGGATTTTCTTTCGAAAGCCAGAATATTTTGTCATCCTCATTTTGTTCTAGTGGACCGTGTTGGCATTGCGTGTACAGTCTTCCTTGCCACTGGTGCTCATCAGCTATATGGTGGAGCAAAGAAAACCATTTCTCTTTCAATAAGTCCTCATTGTTTTCACAGGTCTTGATGCACCACCAAAGATGAAGGCTAATCTTGTCTACCCAGGGTGTGATTTCCTTGCAAAATTTCAGTTTGCTTGCATTGTGCATTTTTTTTTTTTATAGATTTGGCGTAGTGCCAGACATCGAATTGGTGCTTAATACTGGCATAGTCGGTACGCATTAATTTCCTAATGCTGACATGTCTGTCCGAAGCGAAAATTTTGATGTTCGCACCATTGGCCAGAACCCGGTCCATTACAGTTTGAAAACCTAATTTCTCCATGGCCACCGAAGATGTACACTGGGTTTTTTGAACCACCTCAAAATCAAAAATTTTATTACTGACGGTGTTCATGAGAGTGTAGACACAGTACTTAGCACTATGACCAGGGCTATCGCACTGTCCATTCTCCGCTACACAAATCGGTCTTTCTTGGAAGGCAGATTCTAGTGCTATTTTCTCCTGCACTCCATGCATTGTCAACAGCAGGGAAAAAGGAAGAGGGATTGATAACGATAGTAACTTTTTTCACTAATAGTCACCATGCCAAGTAGATTGAAAAATTCTAGAGTCTTCGTAAAGTTTTGTCCACTACACAGAATTGCAGCGGCAGTTAGATTACCGGCACAGTAACGACCAACTTTGGGTTGACTTTCGAAGATTGTGAATCTGTGTCCTTGATAACATTGACCGATAATTTTACAATATGTTCCTTCGGTTATTTTTTTGAAAGATTGGACCATGAAGTTGCAGTCTTCATCTTGCTGACACTTCACTTTTCTCAAACATTATGTCCTCCGAAACAGTATGTAATTCTAAACAAGATTCGAAGACAAGAAATTTCCGGTCATTTCACAATACTATGTTCATCTTCATCAACGGATACTGTTGGAAGCTTCCGTAGCTTTGGAAAAATTAATCCACAATCATGGATGTCGGAGGAATCCATGCTCGGCAACTCAGGTACATAGCTTGGATCTTTTGAACTATTTTCGGTAAAAGATGCATATAGACTAGATTCTTTGGTTGAAAGTCCTTCCTCTTCAGGTTCACTAACAATTGGCGATAACGGCTCTATTCCTTCAAACATTATGTCCTCCGAAACAGTATGTAATTCTGGAACAAGATTAGGACGTTTCTTCAATGGGGAATCAGTAAACGTTGTATTAGCAGAGAGCTTGGTTGTCACCTTGGTCAGCGGTGTAGATTGAAAACGTTTGCTTAGGTCCCTGCCAGTATTTGGATTTTCCATTTGAAGATCCTGACAGATAACCTGACCATTATCCAGGATAATTTGCATATTCAATAGTGACAAATCAGTTTGTGTCCCTGTTTCACAGAATTGTATAATGGATGGGTATGTGGATAAGGCCTCTGCTGCACTGGAGCGATTTTCTTCAACATGGATAAACTCAGGACAAAACTCTGGAACACACTCTGGAACAAACTGAGTTTGTTTTCGGTAATTTTCTTTGTCTGGTTGATGGACGTAGTTTCTGCAAGTTTTCCTCTATTACTTTTTCACCAGCGTTTGGCATTGGGAAAATTGTTGGAACCGCATCTGCTCTGAGAGTTCTTCCTCTTGCATCAATGATATATGAATCATCAGTAAAATGCAATGAGCAAATTCTATATTTGTTTTGAAACGTATTTAAAATATACATAGTGAAAAATTTAATTAAAAACAATAAAAAATTGGGATTACTTATTGAGTATAAATCATACATAATTGTTTGAGTTACCTGTAATGTTTTTTTATTCAGAAAAAATCCAAATCCGAAAATTCAATAATGCAAACCTAAAAAAAAAAAAATATATATATTTATATTCAATGAAGAAAATTTCAAACAATATATCACAGGTTACTAAACAAATTCTATATATTATTTCATCTTTAGAGCCTGTATTTGTGAAACAAATTCTGAAAGAATGCATGTGTATTTTGCCACTAGCCGAGGATGCATGTGCGGGTGAACCGAGAGTGCATGTGACTTGTGCCACTAGCCGGGGATGCATGTCCGGGTGAATCGAGAGTGCATGTGTATTTTGTCACTAGGCGGGGATGCATGTCCGGGTGAACCGAGAGTGCATGTGTATTTTTTCACTAGGCGGGGATGCATGTCCGGGTGAACCGAGAGTGCATGTGTATTTTTTCACTAGGCGGGGATGCATGTCAGGGTGAACCGAGAGTGCATGTGACTTGTGCCACTAGCCGGGGATGCATGTCCTGGTGAACCGAGAGTGCATGTGTATTTTGTCACTAGGCGGGGATGCATGTCTGGGTGAACCAAGAGTGCATGTGTATTTTTTAACTAGGCGGGGATGCATGTGCGGGTGAACCGAGAGTACATGTGTCTTTTGCCACTAGCCGAGGATGCATGTCCGGGTGAACCGAGAGTGCATGTGTATTTTTTCACTAGGCGGGGATGCATGTGCGGGTGAACCAAGAGTAAATGTGTCTTTTGCCACTAGCCGAGGATGCATGTCCGGGTGAACCGAGAGTGCATGTGACTTGTGCCACTAGCCGGGGATGCATGTGCGGGTGAACCGAGAGTGCATGTGACTTGTGCCACTAGCCGGGGATGCATGTCTGGGTGAACCGAGAGTGCATATGTATTTTTTTCACTAGCCAAGGATGCATGTCCGGGTGAACCGAGAGTGCATGTGTCTTTTGCCACTAGCCGGGGATGCATGTCCGGCTGAACCAAGAGTGCATGTGACTTGTGCCACTAGTCGGGGATGCATGTGCACAGAGTGGTAAATTTGTATGTACTATAGGTTTAAAAAAAAAAAAAAGATAAAACGTGTTTATATAGATATATCAACTACACACACCCTTATCTATAGTGCCCACTTAGATTGTGTGTGTGTGTGTGTGTGTGTGTGTGTGTATATACAGACGTGGACAAAATTGTTGGTACCCTTTGGTCAATGAAAGAAAAAGTCACAATGGTCACAGAAATAACTTTAATCTGACAAAAGTAATAATAAATTAAAATTCTATAAATGTTAACCAATGAAAGTCAGACATTGTTTTTCAACCATGCTTCAACAGAATTATGTAAAAAAATAAACTCATGAAACAGGCATGGACAAAAATGATGGTACCCCTAGAAAACACAGAACATAATGTGACCAAAGGGACATGTTAATTCAAGGTGTGTCCACTAATTAGCATCACAGGTGTCTACAACCTTGTAATCAGCCATTGGGCCTATATATATGGCTCCAGGTAATCACTGTGTTGTTTGGTGATATGGTGTGTACCACACTCGACATGGACCAGAGGAAGCAAAGGAAAGAGCTGTCTCAAGAGATCAGAAAGAAAATTATAGACAAGCATGTTAAAGGTAAAGGCTATAAGACCATCTCCAAGCAACTAGATGTTCCTGTGAGTACAGTTGCACATATTATTCATAAGTTTAAGATCCATGGGACTGTAGCCAACCTCCCTGGACGTGGCCGCAGGAGGAAAATTGATGACAAATCTAAGAGACGGATAATCCGAATGGTAACAAAAGAGCCTAGAAAGACTTCTAAAGAGATTCAAGGTGAACTTCATGCTCAAGGAACATCAGTGTCAGATCGCACCATCCGTCGTTGTTTGAGCCAAAGTGGACTACATGGGAGACGACCAAGGAGGACACCATTGTTGAAAACGAATCATAAAAAAGCAAGACTGGAATATGCCAAACTACATGTTGACAAGCCACAAAGCTTCTGGGAGAATGTCCTGTGGACAGATGAGACAAAAATCGAAGTTTTTGCCAAGGCACATCAGCTGTATGTTCACAGACGAAAAAATGAAGCATATCAAGAAAAGAACACTGTCCCTACTGTGAAACATGGAGGAGGCTCTGTTATGTTCTGGGGCTGCTTTGCTGCGTCTGGCACAGGGTGTCTTGAATCTGTGCAGGGTACAATGAAATCTCAAGACTATCAAGGAATTCTAGAGAGAAATGTACTAGCCAGTGTCAGAAAGCTTGGTCTCAGTCGCAGGTCATGGGTCTTGCAACAGGACAATGACCCAAAACACACCGCTAAAAACACCCAAGAATGGCTAAGAGGAAAAAATTGGACTATTCTAAAGTGGCCTTCTATGAGCCCTGACCTCAATCCTATTGAGCATCTTTGGAAGGAGCTGAAACATGCAGTCTGGAAAAGGCACCCTTCAAACCGGACACAACTGGAGCAGTTTGCTCATGAGGAGTGGGCCAAAATACCTGCTGAGAGGTGCAGATGTCTCATTGACAGTTACAGGAAGCGTTTGATTGCAGTGATTGCCTCAAAAGGTTGCGCAACAAAATATTAAGTTAGGGGTACCATCATTTTTGTCCATGCCTGTTTCATGAGTTTATTTTTTTACATAATTCTGTTGAAGCATGGTTGAAAAACAATGTCTGACTTTCATTGGTTAACATTTATAGAATTTTAATTTATTATTACTTTTGTCAGATTAAAGTTATTTCTGTGACCATTGTGACTTTTTCTTTCATTGACCAAAGGGTACCAACAATTTTGTCCACGTCTGTATATATATATATATATATATATATATATATATATATATATACTGATATTGTGGCCATGATAATATATATATACACACTAAACAGCCCCTTATGTATAGTGCCGCCTGGGTGGTTTGTGTGTGTGTGTGTGTGTGTGTATATATATATATATATATATATATATATATATATATATATCCAGAGATTGTGCCCATGATGCTAATTTATATTGATATACAGA